>NC_090874.1:1870316-1887816 GCF_036669935.1 Montipora foliosa
GAACAAGGTATAGAAATATCCTCTTTAAAATTAGAATTTTCTCTCATCCCTTTTTTATTCCTACATGTATTTTGGTTCTATTTTGTTTTTTTTGTTTTCTCTATCTTAAAGTGCCCCTGTGATCAAAAAAACCACTTCCTTTTTTCCTTCAGATTTTGAAAGTGTGTTTGCTTAACACCTGACTGGCAAAATTTTGAGCTTTGATTTTTATCCAAAGGCCGTTTACTTTGAGTGTAAGTTTTGGATTTCACGGTCCGCCATTACTCACGTCCAAAACTGACCGATTGGACCTTAGACGGTTGGATCCAAGGAAAAGTGACGTCAGAGGCTCACTAGCTTAAAACTTCAGCGTGTGAACGCAGCTTATTATATATGCAAAGCGTGAGTTTAAAAGTCTGAAAGCCCAAAACCCCCGTGCTGCATATTAATTCTGCGGCGTACACACTTATTGCATTCTTAAACTAGTGAGCCTTTGACGTCATTTTCTCCTCGATTCAGCTCTCTCAAGAACATAATGTTAGTAATGGCGGACCATTAAATAGGAAAATTACAGGTAAAATAAAGAGGTGTCTTTTTGAAATCAAGGCTTAAAACGTGGGTCACTTAGTGTTTTGTTAACATAGTTTTGAAATCCGAAGAAAAATATGAATTGATTTTTTGGGCACAGGGGCACTTTAAGAAATTATTATTTCTTCCCAGCAAAAAAAATCCTGTTTTAGAAGCCCCTGGTTTCTTTGGGCTTCCTTTTCTTTTCCTCAACTCATTGCATATAATTTATCTGTGTTAAGACTTCGTGTCAAGGTAAAAATAAAATAAAAGTGCCAGAGGAATTGGTGATCATTTTAGGTAAATCTACACAGAAGTGTGAGGGAGAAAGGCTACATATAGATGACATGGTTTCAATAGACCCTTGAAGCTTTAAATTGTCATTTCCAAAGGCAAGGTTAAGCTACATTATGATGTCACAGTTTTATTCAGGTTCCCTATGAGGTTCTGAACAAAAGGTTCCGTGCAGCCCAGAAGGTAATCGACAGAGAGGTGTCACTTGTCGTGAGCGCAACAAATGACTTAACCAACAGTTTTGGTTCTGTATCAGTAAAGGTTGGAGAGATCACTGGCTTTTTGGATGGAGTAGTACAAAAATTACAGTCCCTGAAGAGAAAGGTGACAGAATTTATTATTTTATGTAACTGTCATGTATGTTATAAATCATAACACTCTCAGCTTTTTCAACTAAGCCGTTATTTACTTTGGGAAGTCTTTGCTTAATGGCTAATAACACTATAACACCTTATTTCTATAATGCATTCTTGACAGATATGTGGAGTCCCATGTACACTGTAAGTTATTGGACACCATGCACTTGTAATTAATTCCTGCTTAAAACAAGCAATACCAAGTTCAACAAACTATTTCCCATTTCAATTTGACTCATACATTATGTACATGTAGCAACAGATCCAGTCAAGGACAAGTCCTCTTTTGATGTTGTAACTTAGCATTTCTTGAGCAAAATTAGAGGATAATGTATCAAAGGCTTTAGATAGACAGAGGAAAACTCTGAAAGTTCACGTTGTGTTGTCCATTAAAGAGGAAATGTTATTTTATTCTGTGGCATTCAGAGCATGTAATTTTTGACATTCCAGAGATGTACATGTAGTTTTGTTCTAAAGGAGTCAGTTCAGGTTTGTTTTTAATGAAGAACATTTCTTACATGTACATTCAAGCTGTCCAGCTTTCCACTGCATTTCTTGAGAATGGTAAATTGGTAGTCTCAGATCTTTAATTGTCATTGTTCATTCCATACTTGAATGCCCACCAACCAATGGCAGCTCCAACATTCCTCTCTGAAAGAGATTGACTGAATGGTAAAAGGTCACCATTGTACACCAACAGTACTTTCTTTTAGGAAAAATAATAAGTTTGGGAAAACCCAATCACTTCTTTCTCCTACAAGATTAGATCTGCTTGTAAACAGGTCATTTTGCAAAATGAGTACCGGTAATTACCTTTCAAGAGAAATATTAAATTTGTTGAGGTTTATTAATATTGTAACAGTACAAAGTAATAATACCATTGTAACATTATATTTACTCTCTGGTGGTTGTATACTGCCCTTGTTAATTGAAATTTTGATAAACAAATATTTATGAATCTTATATTAAACAAATGAATGAAGGGGTAGTTTCTAAAGAAACTGAGGTGCTGCATCGGTGGGGAAGTAAAAAAATTTGGTTTTCACTCTGACGAAGGGCTAACGCTCGAAACGTCAGCTTTTAGAATCTCTGTACGGTGGCCAATTTACATTATCAACTCCGTTGATAAAACCAAATTTTTTTTACATTAAACAAGTTGTATTGCCAAAGGAATCATTAGAGAATATCACTGTGTTTTCATTACAAAACATAGTCCTACTATGTTAAAGACAGAAAAGAGTTTAGTTGGATGGTCTAATGCTCAAAATGTCAGCTTTCAAATTTCTTTACAGTGGTCAATTTAACATATCACCTCACGTAATAAATCATTGCTTTATTTCACTTTCCCACCGACACAGCACAACAGTTTCTTTACAATCTAACCCTTTTATCCTACATGTGAAAAAATGCTTTACTTCCAATAACTGTGAACCCAATATTCTTAACCCAATGACCAAGATAATGGTTGCTTTAGACTACGTACATAATGCGTGATTTCTCCAATCACTACAATGTGTGCCAATCCCTTACCTGGAATGCAGTGTCTGACACTTGCAGACTGCATATTGCAGGCTAATCCTAACTCACAGTTGTTGAAAGCTAAGCATTTTAAAATGGGTGCTTAGAATTACATAATGTTTATCAGTGATATTTGTAGACAGTCTGCAGTATGTGGTCTGCAGTTGTCATTACCCCTCCTGGAATGCTGGAATAAGTAGTGCATAACCCTAATTCCTAACATATGGGCAGTGTCCCTAACCTTACATGAAAGCTAACCATTCAAAATAACAGACTTAACTGATTAGAGTGTAATGTGAAGTGCTAAGTTTCTACCCCTTATGAACCATGTGAGCGTTAGCCCTACTAATGGAAATGGGCCCACAAAAGGACAGAGAAAAACTCTAACCAGGGCAGGAATTGAACCTATGACCTTTGGGTTAGATCACCGCTGACCTTGTAGCTCAGTTGGTAGAGCAGCGGTGATCTAACCCGAAGGTCGTGGGTTCAATTCCCACCCTGGTCAGAGTTTTTGTCTGTCCTTGTGTGGGCCCATGTCCATTAGTAGGGCTAACGCTTACATGGTTCATATGGGGTAGAAACTTAGCAGTTCACATTACGCTCTCATCAGTTAAGTCTGTTCAAAATATAAGTGCTACACGGCCAACGCTTGCAAAAACGTATTCCTTTCTTGTACTCATTCAAAATAACCCAAATCACTAAGCTGAGCATTTTACCCCAATCATTATTTTTTTTTTTAATTTGCTAGCACAAAAGACGACAATCCACCATAATAACCTTAAATTGATTTCTCTAGTTTATTTTCTGAATACTTCATAGAGATTTCTACTTAATTACAGGAAGATGTCTATATAGCTATGTTGAAATGGGTGGTGTCACAAGAAAAAAATTACCGGTAACTGGTTTGAAAAAAAATGGACTGGTTCAAAATTTTTGCACTGGTTTAAAAAAATTAAACCCAGGCAACAAAATTGAACTACAACATACCCAATGTACATTTGCAGAGTTTAAATACCAAACTTAAACCAAATTTTCACTGCAAGTGTGCTGTTGCTTACAGAGTTTCACTTATAGTAATAATAATCATCATCTTTATTGAAGTGTCAAGTATTCTAGCACGTACTGTGGCACTAAAAATTATTGTTGTCACTGTACATAGAAATTAACTCAAATTAACTCAAATTAACTTAAATCAAATCAAATGTTGATTTTGAGAAGAGGGGAAAACTGAAATACCTGGGGAAAAACCACTCGGAGCAGAGTAGAGAACCAACAAACTTTAATCATATTTTTTAAGATTTTGTTAAAGTGCAAACCATCTATCTCTTGTAGTCAGAGGAATGTCTTGCTCAAGAAGAGGCATGCCTACAGCATTGTCGAGCGCGTCTAGAGCACATAAAAGAGCACTCAGATGAGCAGAAGAGTGCTGTGATACTGTGGAAAAAGAAACGACTTGATCGAATGTTGGTTGACCACTGCCTTAGGTCAGGATTCTATGAAACAGCAATAAAACTTGCAAAGGACTCTGAAATAGAGGTAAGTAAGGGTGATAGAATATCAGGCTCTTCACCCAGTAGGTTACACATTATTGTTGGTAGCCCCATTCAACTTTATCACCTTAAATGTAATCCTAGCCTTAAGAAATTCCTGTTCCAAGTCGAAGGTAAATTTTGCCTTCAGCTAAGGTAAATTTCAAATTTGTCAACTACAAAGTTATTGGTAATTTAAAGCAGCTTCCACCATTGTTCCCCCTTGCAAAGGTATCTTTGGAAGAAAAAATAGTTAGCATGCTGATATGTTGTCTCTCTGCAAGGAAGACCTTGAAAGACATGTATGATTCTACTCCTTGTTGTTTCTAGTGCTAGGGACTTGCTCTCACTCTTTGTTATCAGTCATTGCTATATGAAAATTTATAGCATTCAGGTGAATGATTTGAATATAAAGATTCCTGTGTTACAACAACTAATACCCTCGGAAACTAAAACCTACACCTGTAAGACCCTGGTCTTACATGTACCTTTCGTAGCACGGAAACTCTTAGTTTTTGTAATACAAAAACTAAGACCCCTTGTAAATATAACCAATAAAGATTCTCCATTATGTGTGCATAAACCAAACTCATTCTTACAACTGTTACATGTGCATGCTAATTTTTATTGATGTTGGTAATGGTGTGTAAGTTTTCTGATGGCTTGGTTGCTCAGGTCATTGAAGGTTTGATGCAGTGCATGAACATTTCAAGCTATCGTGCACCCCAAGCTTAGTAGTATTATCTTGTCAGTTCGAGTTTCATGCTGTAATTTTTCTTGAATATTGTCCTCTTCTTAGGAATTTGTGGACATTGAACTGTTTTTGGTGTCAAGGAGAGTAGAGGAATCACTTTTAAGAAGAGAAATAGAACCATGTTTAGCTTGGTGTTATGAAAACAAATCAAAACTGAGGAAACTCAAGGTACTGTACTAAATGTTATTCTTACTGACATGATGATAATAGACCTTTTTACCAATGACCATCTCTATCACTCTAAGGGATACATTACACAGGGGATGTCCAGGCAGCAATTGCATACATGTTATAAGTTATAAAGGTCATCCGTTGTAGGTTTTACTGTCACACACTGATTCAATTAGCAAACCCTCCATGGTGCAGTACGGCTTTTCTTTATTTGACAATCTTTCACGAAGCAATGAATGTATGAAATCATTAGTTTTTTCCAAAAGAAATTTTTTGTTTATTTGGTAATGATAAAATTAAAATAGTGGGCCCCAAAAAGGTACTTAATTTTTACAGGCATGATAATTTTCTGTGATAGTTTCTTGAAGAAGAAACAATAATGAGCTTCAAAGTAAGGCATGCAGCCTATATACCATGGTATTTACAGTGCTCTACTGCTTGATTTTAACATGCCTAAATGGCATGCCACATGAAAAAACCATGTGTCCAAGACTCTATTATGTCAATCTGTGACTATTCAATAAATTATTTATCTCTTGTCAACGAACTATCCTCATCACTATCGTCTTGTCCACGAACTATCCTCATAGCCTTCTTCAAAGTTATCATCCGCCACAAGATCTTAGCTCTTCAAACAAAAATCTACTTGTCGTTCCTGGTTTTAACATGAATAGTTATGGCCGTCGTGCTTTTTCTGTTGTTGCGCCGCTTCTCTGGAACAGTCTTCCTCAGCATATTAGGGATGCTGAATCACTGGAATTTTTAAAAGACGTCTGAAAACTGTGCTTTTTATATGCGCCTTTTCAAATTCATCACGTGACTTTGGTGTTTTAGTTATGATTTAATTGTTTTGTTTTTGCCTTTGTAGTTTTAACTGTAGTTTTAACTTTGTAGTTTTAACTTTGACTTTGTAAATAGCGCTTTTGGACCCTTGGGAAAGGGCGCTTTATAATGTCTTATTATTATTGTTGTTGTTGTTGTTGTTGTTGTTGTTGTTGTTGTTGTTGTTATTATTATTATTATTATTATTATTATAGAGAATTACTTCCGATTCAACCAACAAGGATAATGTACATACATTGCAAAACAAGGCACTATACTCCAACACACTGCAAAGACAGTGCCTGGTTTCATGATCCCCAGAGTTTCACTTTATTCTATACTGGAGTATCTGACAGGACTAAAGAAAGTCTAAAATGTCAAAATAAAGGTGTCATCTTCTGCCTCTACTATTTTAACACCCTAAAAGTGGGCCCTGCTTAAATTTGAACCTGCAATATTTCTAACTCAGCAGACTGGTACAGCACATTATCCAATAATCCTGTCTAGCAAGGTGGCAATGAGTCTCAAAAGCTTGCGGCAAGACATGCTAAATAACTGCATTCTGTAACTTACAAAGTTGTATTGTCATATTACTTATGGACTACTCCTAAGACCACTTTTATTGTCAAAGTGTTACGAGTGGAACTTTTTGGTTTAAGCTATTTTTCTTTTATGCAGAGTAACCTTGAATTTAATGTTAGAATGCAAGAGTTTGTTGAGTTGGTCAGAAGAGGTGATAAAATGGAAGCTGTAAGGTATGTAATATACCTAGTGTTCTATTAACAAGTTTATACAGAAACAAGCAACTTCACTGTGAACCATTCAAGGGCACCCAACGAAAATATAGTTGAAAACCACTTAAAGGAAGTCTAGTGATCCGAAAATTATAGGGATCAAAATTTACCTTCTCGAAAATTTCAGCCAGAAAAAAGGCTCCCGAAGATTCTAGGTGACCTTTTTAGGGTAAAAATCCGTTAAAAATGTGCAACTATAGCATTTTTTAGAACAAATGTTCCGAAAATTCTAGATCTCAAATCGCCTTCCGAACAGATATTTTTCGAAAATTGACGTTGGGTGCCCCTGAACCGGGCCCCTGAACCATTACACATTTGTTTAAGAAATGTGGTACAGTGCTTCCAGACATTTTGCAGTTTGTTGTGGTTATTTTTTTTACAAGATTTATAAAAAAATAAATATCTGGAATCTTAAAAGCGATGAGTAATGGACTTCGACAACAATTTGATCTCCGTATCAACTGAGCGAGCTTTGTTTCAAAATTAATATTTTACTAATTGTGATGTTATGTACAACACTGAAACCAAATGGCAAATTCTGTATGGGCTTAAAGAACATTGAGGGAATCGAACGCCTTCGATGCATCTGTACGTGTACGTGTTTACTTAAGTTGCATCTCAGTTGTCTGGTTATTTAATTACATTTATTTTGTACTCAACTCTGCACAGTCTTCAGGCAAAACATAATTGGAAGTGTGACAGTGAAGATTTACATGTATTTGAAAGAAAGCTTGTTCTCGTTAGTCAAGAATTATTTTGAAAGAAAACTTCTAGCCCATGTTTTTGCTTCGTTATTTGAGGAAAAGATTCTTCAGAGAAGGGTTTGATCCTGAATTTAATTTGTTGCGTATAGTTCTTTTGACACGAATTGGGCTTCTTGTTTTCACGCACGCAATGAAATAGGAAGGTTTTTTTGCCTCTAATAGCAGATATGTTATTTCAATAAAATCTTTCGCTGGAAAATGGTTTTTGTGACATTTTCGGCCTTTGTTGATTCATCGTGTTGTGTGATAATCGAGCTTAACATATTTGCATACGTGGGTTGAAATTGAAACCCCGCGGGCAGTTTTCATGAAGATGACAGGAAGTCGTGTTCTTTTTGGCAAATGTTTAATTGGTAGCTATAGTTTTTAACGCCAGAAAAAAGATTTGTTTTATCACTATGGTGTAAAACGTAGTTTTTTTTATGAAGCCAAAAATATTTCTTTAAGTTCCTGGTTAATCCAATTTCTTGCTACCACTTGTTACTCATTAACACGACTATTTTTCAACAATATTATTACACTGTATATCGCTTTAAACTAAGCCAGAAGCATTTAGATAGTAAAAAACTTCATATTTATTAACCTTTTCCTTCGCTTTTGTGTTTGCCAGCATTGTGATTTAATATGCGATAATTCAGGTTGCCGTGTTCGAAAGTATGTTTTTGCATCCTGCTACCTATTCTCCCCGTGCCTCGTGGCACATAGGGCCTGTACAGATGTCTTCCACTGTTCTCTGTCCGCTGCGATCATCCTCGTTTCCTCCCATGATATCCACCCTGCCTCTTTACGTTTGACTTGACTCAAAAACCAACGTTTGACTTGATTTGCGTTAATTGTTAATTTCAGTTTACACTGTCCCCAATTAGTGCTCCGGCGCTAGAACGACTAGACACTTCAATAAAGTTCCTTTCCTTTCCTTTCCTTTCGTTTTCAACTGTTCGTCGACATGTTGTCTTCGGCCTTCCCCGTCTTCTTTTCCTTTCCGGGGCCAGCTGATTGCAATGTTAGAATCATATTCCATCCATTCCACTCTGCGGTTTCATACTCGCTCTTTCCAATAGCTCTTTAGTACTGACATGATCTTGCCATTTAATGCGTAGGATCTTTCGTAGGCACTTATTGTGGAATACATCTATAGCTTTGTCACCTCCTTTGTTCATATTCCACGTCTCGCATCCATATAACAATACCGGCACAACCAGTATCTTATACAGTCTCAACTTTGTTTTCCTTGGGATGCTATTGGAATGCCACATATTCTTCAATCTGATGAATGCACCTCTTACTTTGAATCGTCTGTTCTTAAGGTCTTTCATACCACCTCCTTCCTTGCACACTTTCGCTCCTAAGGATGTGAACTCATCAACATCCTCAATATCTATTTCATTGGATACAATCCTGTCTTGGTTTCTTGCGTTAATCCTCATTGTTTTCGTCTTCTCTGTACTGACCTTGAGCCCCACTCGTCTGGCTTCTTCCTGCAGCTTTGTGGTTTTATCCTGAATCTGCTGTTTGGTAGAGGAAATTAGAGCTATGTCATCTGCAAAGTCCAAATCATCAAGTTTGCATGTCAGCCTCCATCTTATGCCATTCTCACCATTTCCAACTGTACTCACCCAATCTATTGATCAAAAACAAGAATCCAGACATATTGCATCCCTGCTTGACGCCAGTTATACTTAATATGTCAAACCATTCGCCTATCTCTCCCCCATCCACGACTGCATACTTGAAGCCATTATAAAACACTTTTGCCATTTTCACTATTTTCTCCGAAATTCCATACCTCCCCATAATCTCCCATAAACTTTCTCTGTGGATGGAATTAAAAGCGTTTTCAAAATCTATAAAGTTCAAATACAGGGCAGCTTGCCACTCGTTTGCCTGTTCAATGATATTTCGTAGAATGAAAACCTGGTCTGTTGTTCCCCTGCTTTTCCTATAACCGGCTTGTTCCTTACTTAATAGTCTGTCAACACCCTTCCTTATTCGATCTATAATAATCCTGCCCAGTACTTTCCCCTCTACAGACAGCAACGTTATCCCTCTTGAGTTTTTGCATTCCTTAAGATTACCTTTTTTGGCAGTTTAACAATTAGTCCCTGTTTCCAAGCCTCAGGAATTCTTTCATGGTTCCATATTTTTTCATCAATTGATGTATTTTGTTTGCTGAAAATTCTACGTTGGCTTTCAGCAACTCAGCTGTAATAGAGTCAAACCTTGGGGCTTTACCATTTTTAAGTCCCTTTATGGCTTCCTCAATTTCACCTAACGTTGGCTCACTGACTGCAATCTCCTCAATTATTTCACTGAACTCGAATCCATAGTCTTCGTCACTAGTTATCGGGTTTTCTGGGGCTTCTAAAGTGCTCTGTCCATCTTGACTGCACTTCATCTTTTCCACTTAGGAGGTGTCCATTTTTGTCTAACATTACTGTCCTTTGCCTTGGTCTTTCATTGCGTAATGTCTTAGTGAGCCCATAAAGTGTCTTCATGTGCTGGTTTCTTACAGCCTTCCCTGCCTCACCTGTAATATTGTCTATCCATTTACTTTTATCCACCTTAATGCTCCTCTTCGCTTCCCTATCCTTCCTTACATATTCTGCCCTAAGCTGTCTCTTTACCCTTTCGGAGCGTGTTTTCAAGATCTTCTTATTAACGCCCTCTCTTTGATCTATGAGGTCCCATGACTCCTTGCTGATTCATGGCTTTTTCGTCTTTTGAGATCTTCCCAATACTGTTTCTGCTGCTTCTATGTATGCCTTCTTCATCACCCGAAAGTCTCTCCACTTTTTCCTCTTCTTCAACTTCTGGTTCTTCATTCTCTAGAGCCCCATACCTATTGCTTAGGGTTATGTTAAATGCCTTTAGCACCTGCTCATTTTCCAACTTAGCCGTATTATACTTCACTCTACATTCAACCTTTTCTTTCGGTGCCTTTCTCAACCTGAGCATAATTTTTGTACACACAAGATAATGATCACTTCCAATATCTGCAGACCTGTAAACTCTTGTGTCGTTCACTGACTTCCTAAACCGCTTGTTGATAAGGATATGATCGATCTGCTTCCTGGTCCTTCTATCGGGCGACACCCATGTTGCTTTGTGGATGGTCTTATGTGGGAATAGTGCTCCTGTAATAACCAGCTCATACATATCACATCTCTTTCATAATCCTTGTATTCGTATACAAACTTAGCATTCATGTCTCCGGTAACTATGATCATATCATGGATATTTACACCACCTATCACATCTTGAAATCTTGAGTAGAACTCATCTTTTTCCTGTTGTCTGCATCTTCCGTTGGTGCGTATACATGAATGACTGTAAGCTTTATGTATTTGAAATAGTACCTAGCTTGAATTATTCATTCGCTGATAGGGGTCCACTCCATCAGATCATCAGGCTCCAACTGCATTTTTTGACATTAATATCCCTACTCCCTGTGTGTGGTTGTCATTATCTTTTCCAGAGTAAATTATAGTGTCTCCTTCTGCAAGTTGCACTTTTCCTTGGCCCTTCCAGTGCGTTTCACTGATGCCCATGATGTCGATACCTTTCCTCTTCATCTCTCTTGCTACCTGTGCGATGTTACCACTTCTGTAGAGTGTCCGTACATTCTAGTTACCAGCCTTCAGGGTGTGTTTAGGGTGCATCAGTGGCCTAGTCGACCCGGGGGCGTCCGGTTGGATTTGGCTCCCCTGCGTCATTGAGTCCCTCCTACTAGGTACGGTCACAGCGCCTCCCTGATATAGTGAATTCTCTCTGCTTCTGGTTTCTGTAATAGTTGCTTTTAACGGGTGAGGGTTATCAGCCCTCAGCCCAACCCCCAACCTGGAGGACCAGGGGATCACTCTTTGTCTGGTTCCTACCCTTTGACCTGTTTGGCATGGTTGGCCCTACCAGGAGTACATGACTCCCGCCAACATAGCTCTTGGGGTCATTGGAATACGCAAGCCACCTCACCACGACAAGGCGTTGATCCCAATCGAGGTGAATGTTAGATTTTCAATTACAAACTCTGTTTTGATTAAAACAGACAAAGAAGGTTTACTGTAAATATTCAGTCAAATATCACAACAAAATTAAAAAACGAAAGACGCAAGTTTCTTGGCTAAAGAGTACTGTGTTTTACTCTGAAAACGACGAACGATTAACATTCTTCCCGGTAGTTCATTCAATGTAAACAAGAACGTTGACACAAGGTGATCACGTTCACCTTTGTGGTTGCCTAGCACGTGCTCAATTTCTTCCTTTTGACAGAACATTGACCTTTAATTCTTTTGATTCAAGGAAGTCGGAGACTGCTGAAATTTTGGTTTTTTTACGATCTATTTTACGATCTATTGCCATTAATACGATCTATTGCCATTAATCTGAGCATTGGAAATTCAGAGTTTTATATACAAACTATGTCATTTTTTTGCTTCTTTTGGCTACCCTAGGTGCCAGAGGGTTTTTTTTTCAAAGTCGGACAGAACGCTCCGCGACTCAAAATCAACGCTCGACCGTTGACTGGAACGTTCTCTCCAACCTTGAAAACCTGGCATCTTTTAGCTTGCCTTTTACTGTTACCTACCGGCTTTTACGGTACTTTTTGGTGCAAACGTTAAGCCAAAAAAAATTTGACCTGGCATCAGATTAGACTAAAAAGAAGAGGAATTATGAAGTGGAAACAACATGTACAGTCCTTCCTTAATGTGTGGAATAAACGCTTGCTTAGTGCAACTGCAAGGCGGGCATGAAATGCAGGAAAACGTCTTCTGAAGACGGGACAGGACATCAGGGGCGGATTTGTGAATTCGTGTCTCCCTCCCCCCCCCCCCCCACCTTTTTCCCTGTACAGTATTTAAAGAGCTTCTGTAACCAACCGACTTTCAAGTGGTACAGAGTGCGCCAGACGGTTTTACTTAATTTAGTTCAGTTTCAGAGCTTTTCTTATTTCAAATACATTTTGCCTTGATAGATATACATCACTAACGTGACTATGTCGGATAGAGAGCATGTGGGGCGGGGGGGGGGGAAAGGAAGGTGCGCTCTCTACGCAATTTCTTCGGCCCCCTCTTTCTGGAATTGCTGGATTCGCCCCTGGGGCATAATCAACGTGAGAGCATGTGAGCCAAAGGGCCACTGTTGGGACCCCATAAATGGTCTAAATGACCCCCCACTTGAAAAAATTGACTGGAACGCTGCAGTTTAACACCACCAACGACACCACCAACTCAGTGCCTTCTACTTTTGTGTAACGCGTACTACAGGAAAACCAGTTTACGCTCGTGGAGCGTCTAGTTTGTTTTTGAAGGGGCGAAAATGTGTTCACCAACCACTAAAACACGCATGTGTAACATGAAACAAGATATGAAAGTTATGAAAAACAAATCATGATCATGTCAAATTGTGTAATAAAAATGTTAATGTAGAAGAGAAGAATAATATATTACAGTGTAAAAGTATCTTACAATGAAGGGGAAGCTCATGGCTGATCGTGTTAGTTACCATGACAACACCAACATCCTCACATGTGAAAGATAGAAATGATATGTGCACTGCCCGCCATGAAGATTTGAATTTTTTGTAAGAAGGAAAATCCTATTATTTCGTCAGGATTCATATAATCAAGGTGCATACTACATGTACCTGGGTATGATAAGCCACAATGGTCCTAGTTATAATTATTTTGACAATCTTTTTTGTAGGTATGCTAGGAAGCATTTTCCTCCAGCAAATGTTGAAGGAACCATGACCAAGGAAATCCAGAGAGCCATGGCTTTACTGGCCTTTAAACCTGATACCAGCTGCTCTCCGTACAGGGTGGGTCAAAATATTTCATGTCATTGGATCCCTTTCCTTTTATAGAATTATATGAAGTAAATTTGCCTTAAACTTTTTCAGGAGTTGTTTGATTTAGAGAGATGGACTCATCTGGTGATGCAGTTTAGAAGGGAGAATTTCCAGCTTCATCAGCTCAATGATCAGTCAGCATTAGCTGTCACATTACAAGCTGGTCTTTCTGCTCTGAAGACACCGTATCCTTTCCTGACAGCAAAACTTGCAATGTGGTTCTTTTAATTTAGGGTTTTATACATCATGCTACAGATTTTCGCTGTCATGAACGATTCTAAACATTTTGTTTCTCTTAGAATAGGAAAGCAGGCTACGTGTACATCTCTGTATTATCCTTTATGTCTGGCTGTTGGGCGTTTTTGTTGCAAGAAGAGTTTTCTCGAAATTAAAAATATACTTTGACACTGCAGTCTCTGTTGTCCGATTTCCCTGGTTGGCCAGGTTTTGTCGCTGTTATTTCATTAGGCTGCATTTTCTTGCCTCAATTTAACATTATATTTGGGTATAATGTGTAAAAGGTTTTTAGTTTCAAGTGAATGTTTGGAGACTGCATTTAAACTTGTTTTAAAAGCAGGGTAAACAACTTGTTGCGCTGTGTGCAAACAACCAATTACGGTCACTGTTTTTCCATTTATTACTGATGTCTTACCATGCATGTCGAGAGCCTTATAAAGCAAGTGAAGCTATGATCCTCGCAGTTGTGAACGCAATTTTTGCAATTGCGTAAAGAAGCCTGAAAAATTCAGGACTTCAACGGGGTTTGAACCCGTGACCTCGCGATACTGGTGCGACGCTCTAACCAACTGAGCTATGAAGCCACTGACGTTGGGAGCTGGTCTTTACTCAATTGCAAAAATTGCGTTCATAACTGCGAGGATCATAGCTTGCTTCACTTGATTTCATATCCGCAGTTCATATATGATCCATTTCATATATCATTTCATCGTTGAGCCTTAAGGATAGAGATAAAACTCTTAAGGGTTAAGCCTTGAAGGTTTGTCCACTAAATTTCATAGAATGGAGTTAAAATTATAGTCCCTTATTCTGAGCATTAAATTCCCGCTGAGCATTTCCCGGTTAAAGTGGCTCGAGAGTTGTGGGCTGAAAATTTCTTTACTGTGATCTTTTTGCGGATGATGTTGCATGTGACAATAAAATAAATAGATTGTGCGGCTTTCCTTGACTTGGGTTAGGCACTGTTACCAAGAAGGACATAAGAGTTCGGAGTGTCCTGTTTGTAGTCATCCTTTAAATATCCTTGGTCGTTCGCTGCCTTTTGCTCACTGCGCTCAGTCCAGGCTGGTCTGTCCCATATCAGGACATGTCATGAATGAGAATAACCCACCTTTGGTGCTTCCCAATGGATATGTGTATGGAGAAAATGTAAAGGAACTGTTTTGTTTTAAGCCACAACAAGAGGACAAAGAGTATTGCTTAATGATCATTTCGCAGGTGTCATTCAATTTTCCCACTTTATGTTTACAATTCTGATAGTTTTGTTTTTAACTTTTAGGCGTTACATGGCATGGCAAGCGAAAATGATGGTCGAGTCGTTTGCCCCAAGACACAAGAGTCCTACCATGTTGACCAAGCTGAGAAAGTTTACGTTATGTAGGAGGAACCAACAGAGTGTCGACTATGTTATCTGAAAGATCGGCTTATTAATACGCTATCAGAGACTACGCTGCACACGGTTGCGTAAAAGTAATTGTAGTGTTCGTTCCAAAATTACACATTATTTATCACGTTTAGATCATGCTGTGTTAAATGATTTGTCAAAGAAAAAGTTAACAAAAGCAACAAAACAGCTTTCACTTTATGCAAAAATCCAACTTTACAGGGTACTAGTTACCCTACACAGGAGGGTACTAAAGCACGTCTGTGAGCTATTGCAAGGACAACGGCAAAGGCAACGAGAACGTCATCTCAGAATATAAATTTGCGGTTTTGCAATGGTTACGCGATTTTCCTCAAAGCTTTCATTATAAAAAAAATGGGTGCTATAGTTCTCAAAGAAAAGGAGAACTAATAAGTTCCGTCATTGCAATAATTTCAAGTTTTTTGGGATATAAATTTGGTTAGCAACCCTCAAGGAATTAAAACCTTGTGCGAACGGCGCGAAAGTTGAGAGAAATGAAAAGTCATCTACGGGTGTTTGAAAGCAATAAGAAAAAACATCAACATCTTTATCTATAGTCGAATTTATAATGATTAAAAAGTTGTTAATATCTTCGAGAAAATAAGTAAAGGGGAAAAAAGCAAAAGAAAATAGAGTTGACGTTTACGTGACAAGAAGTCAAGGTTATCAGTGGGTAAATGGGTACAAAATTTTCTTGGATTTGCTCGCTTTTACCAGAATGCATTGCGCTTACGACCAGAATTCATTGCTCTGATGGGGCAGCCTCGCTTTGAGTAGGACTCACTCAACAAAGTGGCGAGCGATTATAGACATCTTAATCTTTGAAACGTCGTTAAATATTTTGTGCTTTTTACAAACCAGGAATAAAAAAGTCTCAAAGCTTAGTATACTATAAGTTCAACTAGATACCATTTCCCAGAGGGTTTGAGTTCCCATTTCACTTCTGAATACGTATCAGAGTTTGATACTCGAGTTTCGAACGTAACGGTATTATCATTTGATATTAGAGAGATATAGCATCGTGTTAAAATTTACGACAAACGTCAAGCTGACATTTGCGTTTTGTCAAAAATGAAGGAAGCTTGTTTGATTTGAGCTCATTTCTTGCCTACAAAGAGAATTCTCAAAGGAAACTGAAACAAAAAGGCGGTAATTTTCAACCCTTTATGACAAGCAGCAGCACCGATGCCATTTGTCGTTTCACGTGAAAACAAAGCTAAATGTCTCCTCGAGCTCCGTACTGTAAGTTACGGACCAGTATCCGTAACTTTCAGTGCGGCCGTTAGTAAGGTATTTATAATTAATATGTACGCTGATTGGCTTCTCAGACTCCGGGTATCCTTTGCTATTCACCTCCGAGCAATTCGCCTGCAATTTGTGCCCGAAAATGTTGTAATCTTTGCAGGAATAAATTAGTTAAAATCATCTTTTTGTGCTATATTATCTCACTTTTTTAGTATATACTAAAACAACTATCCACCTCAGTGTCGGTGGCTTGTTGTGGATATTTAATTTAAAATTAACTATCCACTACCAGCCACCTCCACTTCAGTTTGCTAATTATCATTATCAGTAATCCTGCTTTGGAGAAGCAAATGTGTTACATTTCTCTACACATGAAAATATAAATCTTTATACTGTCACCATAGCGATTTTCACCGGTGATGTAAAATTGAGTGTGACGAAAACTTACGAAATGTGCGCTGGATTATCAGCGCTGATACTGAAACCTGTCTAGCGCAAGCTTACAGGTTCCATCCCAATATCAGGCAAGGATTTCAGCCACTGAATACACTTTTGCCTGTAGTCCTGAAATTGGAATTCTCTTTCTAACGGGACTAATCGAGAAACTGTATTTTTCTGGATGCCATTCGTTGTTTGAGTTGACGTCACTCTAGGTTTAGCACTCGTAATGTTCTGTTCTATGTTAACGTTATAACCTTGTACTTTTACATTTCCATTGCTTTTATTGTTGAAAGCTGAAAGCCTTTTAAACACTTCAGAATGTCGGCTCTCCGCACCTATTACACCCTCGTCTAATCTTCGTTTACCAGAACTCCTTGCAACAACGTTTTCCAAATATGACGTTTTTGCCGCCCCTGCTCTCTCCTGCCTCCTCCGCACTGCCTCTTGTCGTTCAAACAATGGACTTTGAATGCCACTTTCCCGCCGAAAACCGGAACCACTGTAGCTCTTAATGGGGGATTCTGAAGATTTCCTGGCCAATGGGAATCCTCGAGCATCTTGGGAACGGTTTTGTTTGTTCCCAGGCTTTGGCCGATCTGATCCACTTGATATCCTTCTACTTCTGAATTCTCTGTCTCTGTACTCCAGAGATATCCGCACTGACTTGTGAACTAGGGTGGGCATACTACCATACTTTCTTGACAGGGGAACCGTGAGCAACGTTTTTTCTGTTGCCATATGAAAATCTATATTTCTGAAATGGGATAGAATGTTGGAGAA
>NC_090874.1:1895316-1942816 GCF_036669935.1 Montipora foliosa
ACATAACTTGCGAAACTAAAAACCTTATCTACATGATTCAATGCAACAGATGCCATCTACAGTACATAGTAGAAACTAAACGACGTTTAAAAGACCGTTTTAGTGAACACCGCCGCACTTTAGATAACGCTAACACCAAATCCAAACCTACTACAGTCGCAGAACATTTCCTCTCCTCTCCCCACAACATCTCCAAGGACATGCAATTAATCCCTATCGAAAAAATGTTTTCTAACAGAGACTCGATCCGTAAGGCCAGGGAAGCTTTTTTAATTTTAAAAGGCAGGACAATTGATCCCAACGGTCTTAATATCCGCGAAGAAACATATTAGATTTCAGTTTATTATTTTAGTGATTTCCGTTATTTTTCCGTGACTCTTAGTATTTGAATTCAAAATCTTTGTAACTGCCATGTTTTATCACATTTTTTCCAGTATTACGTCAACATCCATTTACTATATATATATATGTACATAGAAGCAATTCAATGTAAACTCTCATTGTACCTGAAGAAGGCTGGTTTGGCCAGCCGAAATATCGTACATCACTAAAATCAAATCTACGTTGTATCGGCTCTTGCTTAAAATATTTAGTTTCTCAACTTGCTTTACCTTCCCTGTGGTTGGTAGCTGGGAACTCTCACCTCATACCCAGGCTCTACCCAGGACACTAATACAATGTGGCAGTCACATCGAAATTCGGCGCAATATACTTGGCGATAAATGCCATTTGATTGATAAAGGAAAAGGTATTGTACGTAAATATGACCTCATTAGAAAGCTACTGGACCACCAACATAGAACAATTCCGTCGTTCGCCTGAGTCATTTCTCGCGGCCCGAAAGATCAGTGCACACAGTTTCGTCATGGATATTCTCCAGGTAACATGTTGGTAAAACATGGTAGCTTGTTTCTTATTTTGCGAAAAAAAACTCTTTTCATTCGTCATTTATGGTATTTCGCTCTATGGTTTTTGCCTTTTTATATGTGTAACGTTGTGTGTTTCTTGTATCGGTGTTTGTTTGTATCGGCACAGGCGCCCAAGCTCAGTATGAGCATGGCCGACAAAAATATAAGGATTTGTATTCATGAGAATCCCGATGAAAAGCTTAAGAAGATAATTATATGAAATTAAAAAGCCAAACCTTATTGCCATTGTAGATAGCTTCTTTCCTGGGACGTATACAAAACATGGACCCCAGGTCCATAGACTATCCCTGTGGACACGGTCCACGGACCCCTTCATGGACCACCCCTCATTTTGTGATGTTAAAGAGAGAGGGAGAAGTGATCCTCGCACATATCTGGACAATTTCAGCAATTGTATCTTATAGACACCTGAAAAATTCAGGTGGAACCCATGACCCCTGCGATGTGAGGACGGTTGGGTGCACTGGTCAGTTTGTTGGTCTTGTTTGTTCCGGTGAAGGATTCGACGAATTAAATGAACTTATTATATAGATACTGATGAAATACCAGGATTTCTCCTTTTACTAAAAAATCATATCTTCACCGTGCGCAGTGAACGTATCATTTTTTTCTTTCACATGTGAGATATAGCAGTCGTCATGGTAATGAACACGATTAGCCAATAAAATGCGAGCTTCCTCTTCATTGTACGATACTTTTGTGCTTTAATATAATTCTTCTTTACTGCAAATTTTACATTATTATGATTTCTTTTTATAACTTTCATACCTTGTTTCATTGGCAAATAAAGAATATAAATATATGTTACTCTGGTGTTTGAAATATAAATATATGTTACTCTGGTGTTTGAAATATAAATTATGTACAATAAAAACGTTTTCTGACGTTTCGGTTGTATTCAACAACCTTCATCAGGGAAAGTGAAAGATAAAATTTACACGAGGGCTAAGATATAAACTAAAATGCTAATTAAAAATTCTAAAGTTAGTGTCATTTTTTCTTTTCTGCAATAGTCAAATGCAAATACTCCTTGGGGAGTAGTGCTCCATCGTCTCGTTTGAGGGGGTCTTTAGCACAGTTTATTTCCCAAGCCTCAAGAATTTTCCTTTGTCGCCAGTTATTGTTAGTTCTAAGAATAGTGGCCTCATTCCACGCGATGTCATGATTCGTTTTTATAACGTGGTCCGCAAGTGCTGATTTTTCTTTTCGTAGCCGTGCGACGGCCTTTTGATGCTCGCCTTTTCTAGTTGTAAATTTTCTTTGCGTTTCTCCAACATAATTCTTGCTACATACTGCACAGGGAATACACAAGATCTCGAATTTCTTCTTTGCCCATTTCGTCTTTCGGCTTTGGAAATATCTGGCCAATTGACTGGTAATTCCGATTACACTGTTAAAAACAGCACTGAATTCTGTGAAAGTATTACTGACGTCAAACTTCAGGATGACGACGTACTTGTCTCTTTCGACGTCGTTTCGTTGTTTACATCGATTCCGGTGGACGTAACTATTAGTGTTGCTCACAACCGCTTGATCAACGACGAAAATTTACAAGACAGGACAGCCATACCTATTACTGACATTGTCAAATTACTTGACTTTTGCCTGTCAACCACCAATTTTCAGTATGACCACAAGCACTACAAGCAAATTCGTGGGACAGCTATGGGCTCCCCCGTTTCCGCTATAATGGCTAGCATGGTCATGGAAGATCTTGAAGAAAGAGCACTAGCTTCACTAACCAATCCACCTTTGTTTTGGAAGAGATTTGTGGACGATGTGATTACAACCGCAAAATCTGGAAGTACACAGACCTTTCTGGAACATTTGAATTCAGTTGAACCTTGCATTACTTTCACAATTGAACTTGAGAACGAGAGTAAAATTGCCTTTCTTGACACCATGGTTCATCACCAGGAAGACTGAAAATTAATCACCACCGTCTACCGGAAACCTACCCACACTGATCGCTATCTGTCATATTTATCGCATTATCCCAGTATGCACAAGCGAGCTGTGGTCAAATCATTAATGGGTCGGGCCGAGAGAATTCCCTCGACAAAATCCGACCAAAACAAGGAAAAACAAAGAATAATGTCCATATTACAATCAAATGGATACCCCAAACGCTTTATCTTGAATGCCAGCAAACCTAAACCACCATTAAACTACCCATTAACTGGTGCAGAGTCGGAAGAGAAATATTGCACAATACCATACGTGAGCGGGACCTCCGAACCCATAAAGAGAGTTTTGGGCAATCATGGTATCAAAGTGACTTTTAAACCCTACAATACAATTGGCCAGATATTTCCAAAGCCGAAAGACGAAATGGGCAAAGAAGAAATTCGAGATCTTGTGTATGACATTCCCTGCGCAGTATGTAGCAAGAATTACGTCGGAGAAACGCAAAGAAAATTTACAACTAGAAAAGGCGAGCATCAAAAGGCGGTCGCACGGCTACAAAAAGAAAAATCAGCACTTGCGGACCACATTATAAAAACGAATCATGACATCGCGTGGAATGAGGCCACTATTCTTAGAACTAACAATAACTGGCGACAAAGGAAAATTCTTGAGGCTTGGGAAATAAACTGTGCTAAAGACCCCCTCAACTGAGACGATGGAGCACTACTCCCCAAGGAGTATTTGCATTTGACCATTGTAGAAAAGAAAAAATGACACTAACTTTAGAATTTTTAATTAGCGTTTTAGTTTATATCTTAGCTTTCATGTAAATTTTTTCTTTCACTTTCCCTGATGAAGGTTGTTGAATACAACCAAAACGTCGGAAAACGCTTTTATTGTACATAACATATATTTATATTCTTTATTTGCCAATGGATTCACCTCGTGACAAAACCAGTTTTAATACCTTGTTTCATGTTACACAACATGCGTGTTTTAGTGGTTGGTGAACACCTTTTCATTATTTTGAAAATGAATAAAACAAGTTGTTTTAAATCTAGAAATTTCATCAATATCTATATAATAATTATATAATAACCCAAGTTATTCATGGATTTTGATTGGTTCTTTCCTATGATCTATTAGAGGACAGACGCATGATTGACGTCACCACCAGCTTTTATGCGAATAAAGTTTAATCAGTGACACACTCGGCTATCGCCTCGTGTACCACTTTTTTGTTCTTACCACATTTTGACGTCATCTGTGATCTATTACTGAACAGACGCACGGCAACGTGGAATCTATTTGTTAAACAGAACATTACATGGCCGCTTGGGGATACGAATTTTATCTTCTCGTGCTGAAAGTATCTCTCACTCGTTCGCTTCGCTCACGCCTGTATATTGAACTGCGGGTTATAGACGAATCACTTTGGAGCCACCAATTTGAAATAGATGGTATAAAGGTGTCTATAAGAGACAATTGCTTAAATCAGTAGCCCCTAACTATAAGCGAACAACAGCCCTATATTCCTGTTAAGAATGGGAGCAGGAGCCCGAGCCCGAGCCCGAGCTCAATGACAAATCTCAAGAAACTAACTTGATGTCATAACCAGGTGTCTTTGTTGTTTCGCGGAAAAGGTAGTCTGTATAGATTGTAGTCTATATAGATGTTAAATGCTGTGACATGAATTGTCCCGATAAGTGCGAGTATTGCTTCTCCCTTTCGTCCGAAGATTTCTCTGCTAGTAACTATACAAAATAAGGGGTGGTCCACAGGGTGATCCATGGACCGGGTCCATGAAGGGGTCATCTCAACCCACCATCAACGCAATAGCAGTCCTGCGAGCAACGTCAGGCGGTGAACATTGCAATAAAACAGCATGCGAAAGCGGTGCTTTATCACCAAAGTGGCCACAGCTTCAACCGTTGACAACAAACTGACCCTTACCGGGGTAAGGATCAGATCTCCTGGCATGACTGCATTGACTCAGTCGTCAAATCACAGTCACGCCTCCTTCGTGTTGACAAAGCTCAAACACATTCGTGAAGCCAGAAAGCATTGAAAGATGCAAGAATAAAAGCCGTAGTAAACAAACTTTTGCGCTTTCATTAGTTAATAGGATTTTGTATGTAGTAGGCTGTTCACGATCGTAACTGTATTTATCAAGCCTTCAAGGAATTACAAGGTTCGTACCCGTCTTGAAAACCCTTGAAAACCCTTGGATTCCAGAAGTCCGATTTCAAGGCCTTGAAAGTACTTGAAACTGATTTTTGGTCCTTGAAAGTCCTTGTTTTTTTATTGATCAAGATTGAAAAATATTAATGCTTCAAGGTCTTAAAGTAAATGAAAGCCAGTGAAAACAAATTGTTCAAGTAAGCAAAGTATAACTTTCTCGAATTTTGCTTGGTCTGTGGTAAAGTCTTACTAAAAAAAGCCCTTGAAATTTCAAAGTAGGGTCCTGGAAAGTCCTTGAAAAGTCCTTGGCCTTTTGGCCTTAAAATGGGTATGAACCCTGAAATTAACATTAATTATACAAATAAAATTTGTTCCCCTAGTTTATCAAGCACAATTTTTTTTATTCCCCTGGGTCTCCCGACGCAACTGTTTTCTCTCAGCTGCTAATAATTAAATTTCACTGGCTTCAGTAAGTCCAGCCACAAAATATTCGTAGCACAATATCCTATGCAAACAAAGTTTATTTGCATGCTAATATATATTCCTTGAACGCTTGAGTCAATGAAGTCATGCCAGGAGACCCAGGGGAATAAAGAAATTTGTGGTTGACTTAAACTACTGTCTGTCACCCCGGTAAGGGTCAGTTCGTTATCAACGGTCAAAGCTGTGGCCACTTTGGTGATAAAGCACCACCTTCGCACGCTGTTTTGTTGCAAGATTCACCGCCTGACATTGCTCGCAGGACTGCTATTGCATTGATGGTGGGTTGAGATGAAAGTTCAACATTTGTCAATTGATTTTGATGTGAAATTGTGACTGTGGGAATATTTTATCCAGGAATATTTGACTTGAATTGGTGGCACCTGAGAATTTAGTCTTCAGCCTTGGGATTTTGCTACAACTGTTGACAACCACCAAATTGAGAAATGTCTCAATTTGTAGTTAGGGTTAGGGTTAGGGTTAGGTGGTGGAAATGAAGGGTTAGTGTTATGGTTATGAGCAAAAATCAATCGTCATCATCAATCATTTGGGATGAAAGGTATACCCTATTCAAAGCATCTAATTTAGCGCTCAGTGTAGAGTGGGTATGAATGACTTTCTCGATTTGGTACATTTACTGTTGGATCTTTTTCACTAGCTAAAGTAAAGTAAAGAAGTAAAGCGACCATATTTAAGGTTGATAACTCGTAACAGTAACTTTAATTACTGACAAACCTGAGGTCGACGGTGCGCTCATTTTACTCCCCCCTCTCCATCAGTGCTCTGTTTTGTGGGTATTTAAAGCTACTTAGCTACATGGAAAGGAAAGAAGTCAAAACAAGGATGGGAAATCCGGGAATCAAAGTCAGGACCTCTTGCACCAAGGCCGCGCACTAACCGACTGTGCCATCCTTGCTCCTCGTTACATTTAGCAAATTTAAAGCTATTGCTCAAAAGTCATTGCTCACACGACAGATACATGTATGTTGCATACATTATATTTGCATTCTTTTGATGATAACGAAAACTTACAAGCATTCTGCTTTTGCCTTTAAATTACAGGAATGTGGGTACATGTCGATAAATAGAAAATCAAATTATTTTTTTTCAGGTCTTAGGTGATGAAAATCTGCCAGAAAATTTGAAACTTCAAATGTTATTTATTCTTCAAGAGAAGGTAATCTGCATTCAGAGACTGATATATCTTGCTTTTTTTTTATAATTTATTGGATTTATCAATTTTTAAAACACAAATTTTTAGAGCTATTGCCATTCAAACCAAACTTTGCTATATATTTTTTGCAGGCATCAAACCTTTTTCTTGAACCAAGAAGGTATTAAAAAGAGTAATACTGTTCCTGTTTTTTTTTATTCTTTAAGGCTACACTACAACCAGTAGTTAAAATATTGCGTGCACATAACGTAAATAATCTTTTAAGCCCTTCTCTCAAATAAGTCCCCCTTTTCTCTTTTAAGCCCCTCTCCCCTATTCTTCATAACCAAGTCAATAAATGATAGGCTGTATTAATTCACCATGAAAGTAACACATGCTGAAGTTCAGATTTGGTTCCCTCAGGAGCCGGTTCTTGCAAATAACTTGTACAATGCGTATACATGTACAATGTATTATCTCTTAAATATCCATATTAGACCTGTAGTTATTTATATGTACTACAAGTTGCTCGGCAACCCCAGGCAGGAATCAAACCAACGACCTACGACCTGCGTAGGACTCTGATTTTTCAGTTGTCCTTTTTGCCTGTTGCCAAGCAACTTGAAATATATATATCCTTCTCACAGGCACATTACAACTTTCCATCATTTCATGTAGACAGTCATTGCCCTGGTACAAAACAGGAAGTAGGGAACCACAACTCTAGTCTGTTTCTTTCCTTTTTTGCTGTACCAGTAGTGCGTTTCGCTAAATTGAATAAGCCCCCCTCCCCTAAAACGTGCTTGAAACAAACAAGCCCCCCCCCCCCCCCCTTCCTGGGGGAGAACTTATGGTAAACATTTAGGGAAGTTCAGGTGCTAGTTTTTTATTGTCTTCTGTATGAATACATGGATGGTGCTAAAACTAGTATAAATGCAACATTTTCCAACCACACTGAATAAACATCTACATTTGTGTAGTAAAACACCCATATTTGGTCATAATGGTCCAAATGATTATAAAAATAAGGTGAAGTAAGGACAGTTAAAGGACCATGTTTATGCATAAACATGCTGTGAGTCGGGCAAACATTAATTTTTGTGATGCTTTATAACTTTTATTTCCCCCTTAAATTGAGCCCAACAGGATGAAAGCTTAAGAAGTAGTATGCATGCATTAGTATAATTCATTTGGCCCCTTCTCTATAATTTTAACACTTTATCTGGAACTGTCCTTCACAGTTTGTTAGATGATGTAATTTACATATAATACATAGTGGCCAGTGAAGGATTAGGGTCAAAAATAACTTACTGCATTATGTGTTGACTGCACAGGCAGCCCTTCAATAATAATATTATGGGGTTTTGTTGAAATATTTTCTTACCTCCTAAAAAATCAGTGTAGAATCTGCTGTTGGCTCCATAAAGGAACTGTTTGCTCAGCCTTTAAAAAGTATGCTTGAAGTTTATAGAAGCCAGGTAGGTGACATAGTGATTCAATACATGTAAAATATAGTACATTGTTGTCCTCTACTGGTATAGTATTAGATGGTTGTCAGAGTAGACCTCAGCTGCTCATCTTACAGAGCTGTACAAGTCAAAGGTTTGGGTTAGATTTAACCGAATTTCAACCCTTACCCTAACTACACAGATTGTATAGAATTTACAGCATTGTGAGTATCAGAATTATGTTTAGTTTATCTGTCATGCAATCCCAGACATTTCTAGAATTATTGTCTTATTCTCGGTTTTCAGCTGACGTCATAACCTTATGCAAATTAGGTTTCCGCCATTCTGGTGCCCCTGATTATAGGGAAATGTATGACATTTTGAGCGCTCACGTTCGAAGTCTTCAAATAATTCATCTTTTCAATGGATATTTCCCAAGAAAGCGACCCAAAATCACTCGACGAGGTACCAGTACTTTCATCCTACGCAAAAAAAACCTCGAAAGCCACGTTCGAGAGCGCTATTTGAAGAAGATTTTCTGTCGTTTGCGTAGACCCAGCGGCCATACGGAGCGATCAGTTTGGCTCCTCTAGAAGTCTCAGACTTGCTTTCCTAGTTAGTTTTAGAGACAAGCTACTATACAAACAAGCAGTTTAAGGCCTTCAAAATTTTGAAAGCGTACAACCAGATGATTTCTGGTTTCGTTGCGTCCGTTTAAGCAAGGGAAGGAAATCGCGGGCAAGATTGTTGTTGTTTGTGGCCAAGGTGACTCGGAAGTTTGACACTCGGCGTCGACCTTATCTGTATCAGTTTCCAGCTGGATCTCTTTTAATACCTTCGCTAACTGCTATGGCCGCCAGATGAGAAGAAAAGGCCTCCTCATTCCCTTTGTTTCGATGATTTCCCTCTTCTTCTGTCAAAGTACTTGGTCGATTAGAGTCTCAGTCCTTCACCTTGAGAAGGTGAGAAGCTTTTTTCCTTCGAAATTCGTCCGATTTCCTTCAAACTCAGTCAATTTGGGCGCTCCATCCCTCGCATTCGCCTGTCGAATTTCAGCGAAATCGAATAAAACGCCTCCGAGTTAGACATTTGCTAACCTGAGTATCACAAACGCCTGATACTCAGGTTAAATTCACCTCATTAAATATTCAAAACCGGAGCACCTCAATTTAATGAGATGAATTTTCGAAGATGAATTTCTCCGCGACGTTGCGGTTTAATCGGTCGAAATTGAGCGCACTTGTTCGAGGGGTTCATGCGCTTCGGTGGTGTGAATTGGGAAGACATCGGTGGAAACCCGGCCGAGAAACGCTTTATCGAAAAAAAGCCAACTTTCGACAAATTCTGACTCGCTCGCCTTTTACCCTAAAACCCTGTACCAACGCGTGCTAAATCGCTGCGAAAGCTTTACAGGATAAAACACAACTGTTCACAGCAAAAGCCGTTACTGGCAATCACCGCAAAAGCTTTAATTGCTAAACCTGTAAAGACAATTTCAGCAAAACAAGTCCAACCCCACACTTAAAGTTAAAATCTAACATTAAACCGTGAGTCAATCGCTGCGAAAGCTTTTAAATTGTCCTTTGTTCGTTGTATCTGTCCCAGAGTAAGGCAGGCTTCCCAGAAACAAAGTCTTTCGATTTCGTGTCGTCTCGGCTTATCTGTGAAATCCACGCGTTTCGGCGATCTTCTGTTAGCTGTTTTTAACTTTCACCGTTCTTATCAACAACGATAGGTATACGGAATAGACTAATACCTTCCTTGTTTCCAGATTTTACTCCACAGCCAGGTATTAATACAGAGAACCATCGCACTACAACTCACTCACATCTCTCTCTACGCGTCTCTGTTTACGATTCGAGGGGCTCCACAATGGCGGTTAACGACGGTTGTCAAGGACTAAGGTCACGTGGGTGAAAACCAAGAATATCTGTAATATTCCAGAAATTTCTTTCATGTGACTCAGCAGTTTCCACAAATAGTACATCTTGTAATACACTGTATAGCAACAGAACTTTCTGGATGCTTAGAGTAAAAGTATAAAAGCAGCTTGTAAGTAATAGAAAGGACTGAGTCTCCTTATTTGCCCGAGGGCTTACCCTTATGGCCAGCCGTGATTGAACTTATGCTGTGGATGCGATACTGTGAGGAAGCTATAATGAACTGTGATAACCCACTCACTCACCCACACTCACTCAGCTGACTACGGTGCAGTCGGCTACAAGCTTTCCCCAGTTCGTCCTGTCTAGAGCCATCAGGCGGATCTCTTCCGTCTTCAAAGAAAACAACTTAGCTTCCGACAGACAGTGGGCATATCGCCCAGGGTTCAGTACCGAATTACTCTTAATACACCTTACCGAAACTTGGAGACGGTTAGTGGATGAAGGCAATGTTGTTGCATTGGCTTTTATTGATTTCAAAAAAGCTTTCGACAGCGTCAACCATGAAATTACAGCAGAACTTTGGAATTTGTGATCCCTTTCTAACTTGGTTAAAGAGTTATTTATATGACAGACGCCAATTTACAGTCGTTAACGGAACCAAATCGGAATTTCTTCCAGATAACTACGGTATTCCACAAGGCTCCGTTTTAGGGCTAACGTTTAATAATTTACGCTCTTTACTAACGATCTTCCATCAGCAGTAAAATCGGGAGAACTGTTCATGTACGCCAATGATACAACTGTTTACAGTATCGGAGAGAATGTGGATCAAGCAGTAGCTCAGTTGAACAAAGCACTTGAAGAACTTTATACATGGTGCCTAAATAACCGCTTAACACCACACCCGGTCAAGTGTGAGACGTTTTTAGTATCTAGATCTAGTTTTGTTGGGCCTATTGCACCAGTCTGGATCGGCGATTCTTTCGTTAATCAAGTTAACAAATCCCGCTTACTTGGCACTGTGGTGGACAATAAGCTGAGCTGGACACCTCACTTGATGGATCTAAAGAAGCGCTTTGCCATGAAGTTAGCCTTGCTAAAGAGGTGCAAATTCTCACCTAAGAATGTTTTAGAAGCATTTTATCTTACTGTAATTCTACCGACTGTCACCTATGGGTTACCTTTGTGGGGATGCTGTAGTAATAAGGAACTGTTTAATTCAGTAGAAAAGCTACACAGTACAGCTGCAAAGATAATTTTTAATTTAGGATCGGACACCCCGCATACAGAGGCCTTAAAGATAGCGAATTGGCATCCACTCTGCTACAAATATAAGATTGCATTAGTAAAACTGATGCACAAGGCTCACTGGGAAAATCTGCCTTTGCCATTATGTGACAATATAATCTGTAGATGAACATCGAAATATCCGCCTAAGACACCTGACTCTGTCTGTGTACCTCACTTCAACTCAAGATTTGTCCATTTTTCCATTAGATATAGAGGTGCGGCTCTATGGGATAACACCTTGGCCAACGATCATTCAATTGTAAACGCGAGTTGTAAAACTTTGTCAACCAAGTTGAAAGATAATGCAAGTTTCTTAAATTTTAATTTTTTTATGCTACGTCAATTTCTATTACAGATTTTAGTGACCATGATTATGTATACTTTTAATTGACGTGTATCTTACATATACAATCGTAATTGCCATTTAGTTTTACGGCTCTCTTACACCATAGGGATTTTTAGTTTAGGCGTATAATAGTATGTAATTTAAGGGAATCTTATCTCATTTGTAAACACACGACCCCATAAGCTTATAACTTTAAACATTATCGTGTTTAAATAAAGGTATATCTATCTATCTATCTATCTATCTATGGCCATGAAAGACAGTAAGCCTGCTTTAGAAACTGCTGAACTCAATCTTTAACCTAAGTACCGGTAATTGCAACAGTGTAAAACTAATTAAATAAGAGTTAAAAAGGGTAACTGCTTGTTGTCACACTTTTGTTGTGTGCCTTATATCATATCCGGGAGTTCATGCATTTTGTTGCTTGTACAGACCATAATAAAACTGCACAAAGTGAACCTACTGTGAACAAGGTAAATTTACATGAAAAGGAAAGTCATTGACATTAATGCTTTACAAAAAGAAAGAGAATCAAAAAAATAATAATAACAGCGACACGTGCAAGTAGCTTGCGAGCAGGCTCTCTCTCTCTCTCTCTTTCTCTCTCTCTCTCTCTCTCTCTCTCTCTCTCTCTCTCTCTCTCTCTCTCTCGCAGAGAACAACACTAGTAGCAACAATAATATATGTAGACATGAAGAAACCTGAAGCCTGAATTTTTTTTGTGTGTGTTCTATTTAACAAATCGAAAGTGGTTCAGCGTTGTCTGTACTCTTATCAACAACGATATTCGTCATCACAGTGGTCAAAATGTTGTGGGCCGAGTGAGTCCACAACATTCGATGCCAAAGAAAGTTTTTATTTCAGAGTGTGACCAAAGTCATGACACGAAGAAAGAGCAAGCATTGTCTATAACTTTCCTTGCAATATGATTGGTTTATTTCCCAAAATAGGCATTCCTGATTGGCTACTACATTGCGTGACAAATTGAAGCGAGCATGACGCATACAGCATTATCTAGACTCTTGTTGAGAACGAACGAAAAATTAGCCAATCAGATTGCAAGATTACAAGCAGTTGTGGTAAAATACTGTTTTATCAGAAAGCTGATGAACAAACAAAACACTAAATATCATCTGCATTTCCCCCACAGACTCCCAGTGTGACTGTTGCAAAGATGCAAAGGTAGACTTAAATGTCTAACATTTCAATGTCAATAATATTGTTGTTTACTTAGCAAGTACATTAGTTCTTATGGACAGAAAAGTTGTTCCTCACAATTTTTCCTTTTTTGTCTTTCAGAAGCGAACATACTAGGAAGGACATTTTGGGACAATCATCAGCGCAAGCACAAATTTATTTCGGTCAGGTATCTGCGGTGAAGTACTCTAATATGAAAAAAACAACTGCCATGACTCTGGAAAACTCTTTGAAAGTATTTTTATGTATTTCCATTTTACTCTGGGAAAACTTCCATGGGTTCATGGACATTTGAATTAATCTATAAATGTAAAAAAAGGAAAATATTAATTAAGGGGACAATTTTCATTTAATTTAGAGAACTTATAAAATTAATAATCTCATCCTCCAATAAAATTTAAGTGGATGCTGTGGATGCTTTTGATGCCATCTCAGAGTCTCCTTAAAGGGCACAGTAAACACCCGCACATAAGAACGTCAAATTTAAGAACCTGTTAGGCAAAAAATTTCATTTTAGATCCCCTTACGTGAGAACCAGGTAAACCTAAAAAATTAAACAGGTTCTTATTTTAACAAATGACCTTGAAATTTCAGGTGACTGGAACAAATTTCACTGAAAACTGCACGGATCTTGTTCAAAGCTTATTTTTTCGTGGTTATGACAGTTAATATAAAGGTACATGTATCAGTGTTCTCATCGGAGGAAATCAGTCATACCATATCACAGAAAAGACATCTTTTGTGGAAATACTGTAAGAACCAATTTATGAAGCTACAGTAGATAACCTAAAACTACTGTAGATTTACCATTTTTATAAGAACCTATTTAGCCTAGCTTGGAAAAATCTAGGTTCTTATGTACAGGTGTTTACTGTATTGTATAAGCCCAGTGTGTTCAGTGATGTTTTGCAGTCCTGCAACAGCAATAATTTGTACATTTAGCCTCTATCTCTATTTGAAATTTAATACATGGAACACCAGTTTGAAGGGTAATCAAGAGATTTCCCAGGTACTTGTCCAGGAGGTTGTGCACTCTTCGTTGTTCCTGAACTAAACAAAATCAAGTAACTCAAGTCAATGAGCAACCAGTTTGCACAAAATGTAGCCAGACATACTGAGCAAACAACTTTAGATTTAGAAAATTAAGGCTAGTCAGTGAGGGTAAGGCAGATTAGGGTGGCCGTGATGTTGGATGTTGTTAATTAAAAGTGCCAATCACCCCAACATGATTTTTAATTAACTTTATTTTTTCTCTAAAACCGTCCCAAATACATCATGTTGTTTTTAGAACCTTTTGATTGAAATTTCACTTTTTTATTGGCCTTGAAAGACAGACAAAGTGGTCAAACTTTGATCCATAACCGAGCAATGAAGGGGAATGGGTTCAATACCGGGTTGCATTGAGAAAGTTCTTTTAAAACAGTGATGCAAATTAATTTGTGACATCGACCCGGTATTGAACTCATTCCCCTTGATTGCTGGGTTATTGATCAAAGTATGACCACTTTTCCTGTCTTTTAAAGCTACTAGAATAGTGAAATTTCAAGCAAAAGGTTCTAAAAACAACACAATGTATTTGGGATGCTTTCTGAGAATAAATAAAATGGGGAAGTGTGTTGAGGTGATAGGTACTTTAATTTTATAGCCATTTATAATGCCTCTTCAACTTACATTGCAATCATTAAGGCATATGAGGCATTAATAATACCTAATAACAATAATAATAATCATAATAATCATAATAATCATCATAATAATAATAATTATTATTATTATTATAATGGGCACTGGGTTAGGACAGGGTGGTGCCTCAGCCTATCACGGGAAATTGGATGCCCGTGCCCACCAGAGTCTGGGGTGGCACCTTTGGCAAGTGCTGGTAACTCCTTGCCACCCTCATTGGGGTAACAACAAAGGGAAGGCAGGATTCTCAAGCCTTGGTCGGCAACCTGCCTAGTGGTGACTCCAAAAACCAGAAGCCAATCTCACTTCTCGAAGTGATGAATATTGACTACAATGAGAAATCTAACGATGTGAATGAGCTGCTCCGCACAGGGGAGTATCTCTCGCCCAGCAGGACCTTTGAGATGGAGCAGGCACAGCCCAGTCGTTATCCTACTGCTCCTCCAACCAGATGCAAGTGGAGTGTTGAAGACAACAGAACAGCAATGGAATGTTACATGTACATCATGAGTAACCGCAGTAAGAGAGGGTACAGACAGAGAATGTTGCAACTGTGGGAGAGTAAGGGAAAGTTCAAGGTGTCTGAACAAAGACTGGCAGACAAAGTACGTACATTCAAACAAAACCAATGGTTTACGGACATTGAACTTGAAGAACTTACCAGGACGGCAAATAGCAATCACCAAACAAATCCCACTCTCGAGAACACAGAGAATATTTCCCTGCATTTTAATGCAATAACAGAAGTGAATGAGACTGCTGGTGTAGAAGACCACTCAGCTAGAAGGGATTCTACTCCAGAATCCCTCCATGAAAATAATGACCACGGTCTAGGTCTCTCTGAGGAGGAGATAGAATTGTACCACCGAATTTTACGACTTGCAAGCGACAGCCATAGGTCAAGGTTACCTGTACTTAAGCAGTTCAAGAAAAAGGCTATTCTGGCTGAATTTAGGAAAGTAAATCATGTCTTGGAACAAATTTCCTCTAATGACATTGATCACAGCAACCAATAACCTTCTGTATGCAGCAGCCACAGTAGTGACAGAAAACTTAGGAATGAACAAAAGACCTGGAAACACACAAAAAGTGCCAATGTGGAAGTGGCGGTTAGAAAATCAAATCAAAGTGCTCAGGCAAGACTTGTGGAGAATAGAGCAATTCAGAAAAGGCAAGCAGATAAAAGAGCATCATATATAGGAGAAACCTGGAATGGACGTACAGGTTGCAAGAGAGAGGCTTAAAGTATGCATCTGAAGACCTTAAACGACAAATTAGAGCCAAAGCGCCTAAAGTTAAGAGATACGAGGAAAGAAACAAACAATTCAGACAAAATAGACTGTTTGAAACAGATCAAGGGAAGGTCTTTGATGAATTAGAGAGAGTGGGAACAAGTGATGAAACCCCTGACCAAGAAGTTCAGTACAGTAGGATTTTGGAGGGGTATGTCAGAGCTCGGACCACAACAAGGATGCAAAATGGTTAAAGGAGTTAAAAAGCAAGATACATATTGTACAAGGAAGGGTTTGACATGGTCCCACATTCATGGATCCTTGAGTGTCTGGGGATGTTTGGAGTAGCTGAGAATATAAGGGTTCTACTAGCAAACACCATGAAAAGCTGGCAAACCATTCTTACATCAAATGGAGTGAACCTTGGAGAAGTTAACATCAAAAGAGGAATCTTTCAAGGAGATTCACTATCACCACTCCTATTTGTAATAGCCCTTATACCCCTTACACTAATCCTCAGAAAAGCAACAGCAGGATACCACTTTACTGACAAGAGAAAGGTCAACCATCTACTATTCATGGATGACCTGAAGCTATATGGAAAGGATAAAGCCCAGCTTGAGTCCCTTACACAGACGGTGCGAATCTTTAGTCACAACATTGGTATGCAGTTCGGAATTGAAAATGTGCAGTCCTAGTCCTAAAGAGAGGTAAGCTAGTGGAATCAGATGGTATCCAACTCCCTGACGACATTGAAATCAAATCACTGAAAGAGGGTGAAGGTTATAAATACCTAGGAGTTATTGAAGCAGATGAAATGCTCCATTGTCAGATGAAAGAGAAAGTTAGCAAAGAATATCTAAGGCATGTCCGAAAGCTGGGAAAATGCAAACTCAATGGCAGAAACCTAATACAAGGAATCAACACCTGGGCTGTATCCCTGGTAAGGTATGCTGGTGGTATAATTAACTGGACCAAAAAGGAATTAAGAGATTTAGACACAAGAACAAGGAAGATCCTAACAATGAACACAGCACTTAACCCAATGGATTGTGTAGCCAGGCTTTATGTACCAAGAGCAGAAGGAGGGAGAGGCCTAATATCAGTGGAATAATGCATTGGACAGGCCAAGAACTCATTACAAAATTACATCCTGCACAGTGACGAGAAACTGATTCAAACAGCTAGGAAGGGGGAACTGGTAACCCACGACTTAAAAACCCCAAAGGACTTCAAACAACGAAGGAAAGCTGAAAGAAAGACAAAATGGGAAGAGAAGGTTTATATGGTCAGTTCCTCAGACAAACAGATAGTGAACAAAATGAGAAGACCTGAGAATGGTTGCAAAGAGGAGACCTTAAACGAGAAACAGAAGCCCTAATCACTACTGCCCAAGACCAGGCATTAAAAACAAACTACATCAAAGCCAACATCGACAAGACTCGAGAGAATGACCTGTGCAGAATGTGCTGCCAGGCAAAGGAGACATTGAGCCATATAGTGATTGGGTGCTCCAACTGGCACAGCAAGAGTATAAAAGGAGGCACAATAATGTTGCAAGGGTGGTACACTGGGACTTGCTGGGGAAGTGCAGCTTTAGTAGAGTAGACAAATGGTTTGAACATCAACCAGAAACTGTCCTTGAGAACAATGACTACAACTGCTATGGGATTATAACATCCAGACTGACCACCAAATTAGTGCAAGGAGACCGACTTGGTCATTATTAACAAGCAAGAACAGACATGCCAAGTAATAGACATAGCAGTCCCAGAAGATAGAGCTGTAAGGGTCAAGGAAAAGGAAAAGCTAGAGAAATACCAGGACCTAGCAAGAGAGATTCAGAAAATGTGGAGTGTCCAAACCCAGGTGCTTCCAGTAGTAATTGGGGCGCTGGAAACAGTTCCAAAAAGGCTTGAAAGCAACTTAAAGCGCATTGGCACCAACACTTCTATAGAACTAATTCAAAAAACCGCTCTCCTTGGCACAGCAAGAATTCTGAGAAAGGTTCTGGAGGGATGAAAGCCATGATAAAATTTGGGTTTTCTTAGGCAACTTGTAGTTGCCTGGCCCCCAAGAAGCTAACCCGGATCAAACTTTTCGAAAATGCGGTGCTGAATCCATAATAATAACAATGATAATAATGATGATGATGATGATGATGAAGGTCTTTATTAAAACACTCTAAATCACAAACGTGTTTTGTTACAATGACATAAATTAAGTCATACAGACAACTAATTAACTGACTAACTATTTAGAGAACAAACATCTCTTTACAAAAGTTCTCTTGAAATGCTCATTTCTGACAAATGGGATGATAATTATAGTTGTCACGCCTCTTACATAATGTAACCATAGTTCGTTCTGGTGGCAGAAGGTCATCTAAAACTGTGGTTGAATTACTGTCAGTGATCTTCTTCTATAATTTCTTATCTTTCTGAGCAATAATATTTTCAATGAAAAAGAATTCTTTACAGTAACCAAGCTTACAGGCTGTTTTGAAAAGCCTGTCAATACGACTTAAGTACTTATGATAATACATGCAGCCCCATTCTTCTACAGCATGTACATGTATGTAAAAATTAGATAAAATAAGACTAATGAAAAGAAGATGAAGATGATCCAACAGTAATCGATAGGATTTCCAAACACATAAGATGTATTGACGAATGCTAGCTTTCGATAGGATATTATCTAGATGTAAATCCCAGTTACACGGATTGGACTGAAATGTTACACCCAGCAACTGTAGACTGAGTTTCCATGCTGTAAAAGCGAGAGGAACTGGATTTGCCTTTAATTATAAGAAGCACCTCCCACATTTTCTTGAAGTTGGTTGCATGCGATCAACAGCTGTTCATTCAACAATAGATTGAATTGAATATTATGCACCTATCAATGTAAATTCCGCAAGGGGGGCGGGGGGGGGGGGGGGGGAAGTGAGTGCAGGCGATAAGCAGGGATTTGATGCCTGAGACTATCCCCCCTGTCGGGCTTTTGATTGCGAAGCGACCCCGGGGACGGAACATTTGACTTTGACCAAAAGAAGTCTGGTATCAATTCAAACGCAGTTACCAAGTCAGTCCCTAAGTCACGTTTCAGTTGGACAAAGGTATGAAGTTTTTATCTGTTTTCATCGCCATAATCCGATAAGTTAAACTGTACTCTAAAAAGATATTGTCAATAATTTATCTGATTGAAATCAAATTCCACCACAAGGTCAGAGTATTTTAGGGGTCACTGATACGACCTGTTTCAACTTGCAGAACATATAAATCATGAACATACCCAGTTTCAAATGCTCGTTTAGTTGTTTTTTCTGGTATTATAGTGTTGTTTGTTTAGATTCTTTGCCCCAGGGTGGGGCTTTCTTTGACACTTTTGATTATGTTAGTTTCCCACCCTGGGGAATTTGATAAAAAATTTTTAAGAATTGTCAAATCCCACCCCTTGCCCGCAAACCCCTTCCCCCCCTCCTCGCAGGGTTTACATTGATAGGTGCATTACACTTATAATAGATTATGAAGATTGAGTTTTTATTAGGCCTAAATTAATTAATTAAGTCAAAAGAAAGATTACAGTCAAGTTATGGTTAGTTTTAGCTGTTATATTATGATCATTTGTTATTCCTTTTTGGCTCACCTATTGTCTAAACATTTGAGCAACACTTTTCTCACTTTGGAGTGAAACAATAATTTTATGAAAGGCTTAATTTGTTTTAAATTTGTGCAGATTATTTCTTGAGGTCTAGTCCCAGAAGCTTCTTACTTTTGTATCCTAGCAAGGCATAGAATGCCATCATTGTTTGGTAGAACAAACCCTCCGTTCATTTTTTTAACTGAATAAACAAAGTGACAAATTCAACCTTATTTTCCAGGTCCTGGTAACAGGGACAGTCATCTTAATTACTTCAGAAATTGTGGTATGTTCAACTACAGACGTCCATTTTTTTCACTTTGTTGTTTGGGAGCTCATGTATATAATTATGTCATGGTTCAATTTTATAATTTTGGCTCAAATTTTTTTTAAGTAGTTCATTTTTATTTTTTTCTTTATTTCAGATTACTATAACAGATCTATAATTATTAAAACAGTGTATTACATGAAATGTTTGCGACATATTTATTTCACGATTTTTATGTGTGCATATTTCATAAGTTTCGCAAATTTTTCAGAATTTTTATAATTTGAATCATTTTAACACGTTTTTGAGTAACATACAATTTACATTTCATTGGCAATAATACACTGGCAGTAATACCTCCCTTTCAGTTGACACACCATTTATTTCTGCCTTCTCCCATGAACCCTCCCCTGAGTGCTGAGTGGTTACACTGTGACATTCCCACCAACCAAGTTGCATGTATTGGTTTCAAAACCGAACTCATAAACAAGGGGGTTAAGAAATTCCAGTAGAGGCGACAGTTATTATAATGGAATCAACTTCAAAGAACTTAGAAACCATTGAGAGATTTAAGCAGCTAGTGGAACAGCATTACAGGGAGCCAGTTAATGGACAGTTTGAAGACTACAAAAGCAGTGCTCTCTGGAGAGGAGATAGTAGCGATGAGGGTGACCAAGACATTGCTTCAGAAAAGTAAAAATTGTGATTTTGTAAACATTTTAGTGGTAATAAACTTGTTCTTTCTTGTTTATTGACATAATGTAAGTCACTTAATTTTCGTTTTAGTTCTGTTGTGACACTTATTGTTCGTGTCACTTTAATTTTGCAATTTTCTTAATATCGTCAAATTTGCGAAATTCACATGTCGCGAAAATTTCATGTAATAAGATATACAAAAAGCAATGTTTTTGACTTCATAAGACCACAATATTGGATATTTTTAGCTAGTTTTCTTTGGGTTGTTGTGTGGGGTAACTATAGTATCCAAATATTTAAATTCAAAAATTTAAAAAGAAAGTGCCCATGAGGTTTGTACGATGTTTAGGTCTTTTTTGTCATTGCCCTTTAGACCCTATAATTTATGATTATGATAAGTGTTTAAGTATACCTGAAAACTGAATGAAATTTGGCCACAGCAGGAACTTATTGCAGGTTTTTGTAACAGGAAATAAACCAGGAGGTTTTTGTAGATTTTGTTGGAGTCCTTACAGATGTTATAGAGATGGTGAGTGAACAAGTATTTCTTGTTTAATCAGGAATTTTATTTTACCACATCCCTGCTGGTTCTCATGCTCTCTTTTTTTACAGGTTAATAACCCTTGCAACTTACTTGTAAGAAAGATTGCATGTGAATGTCTTTGGGAGATGGAGATGTCATATCCGGTGAGATGGTGGCATCCATTTGCCAATGAATGGAATTGAGGATGAAAAAAATAATTATAATCACAGTGTATCTTTTAGGCTAACTTTTATTTGAAGGTCTTGTAACTCATCACGCAACCTTTTAAGAGACTAAAAGTAAGATATTTACAGTGCTCCATTCCTAGTGCTCTGGCAGGTTAAAACTATCCTTAGCGACCTTTGGGTAGGAGGCTAGTTATTTTGTGGAACTGCAGACAAATTTTGTAAAAAGGTTGCTTATGTTATGGGTGAGCTCTGTCAAGTCAATATATACAAGTAAACAGGATGAAAAGCTCAAGTATTCTATAACCTTTTCATTTTTGCAGTTTCACAAAATGACAGAACCAGAACAAAGTGTTTATCTACGCCCCACCTGGAAACCAGCTTTTGTTGTGGGTGGCTAGTGTAGTGAAATAAAGTTGTATTGTATTATTGTATTGTACTTGTCACTTTTCATAAATATGCCAAGACCTTTTCATGTCCCCAGTGAAGGATTGCTATAAATTGATTATTATTTTATCATTACCCTTGCATAAAGTGAATAATAATAATAATAATAGTAATAATAATAATGATGATGATGATAATAATAATAATAATAATAATAATGATGATAATGATATTATTAAAATCAAAATTTGAATGCAGAAGCAATAGAGATTAGGGTATATTTACGTAGAGTATACCCTTAATAATTATTATTACTTTCTTTTCAATCAGGGACTCCTACATTCTAAACTGGATCATCTATATGCTCAATGTGCTGCTGAGAACAGTCCCATTTTTCAAAGCTACATGGTGGGCATGTTGCAAAATTTAATGCAATGTTATTGAAGTGATGCTCTATAGACCATTTGCTACTTGGCAAAAACCACAAATACATGAATCTTGAAATACTTGTAACACAAATAACTACTCAACACCACTTGTCACTGAACAAAGCTAAACCACAGCACTAAAATAGTCAACTTTCTATGGGCAGAGGAAGCAGCCCAAGTAGAAGAGGAAAGATTATTGTATTTGGACTGTCCTTTTAGTCCATTTCTTTAAACATATTTTGATGGTGACGAAAAAAGAAACAGAAATGGCTATCCATGCAGGTAATTCCAACAATGATAAGTGTCCTTATTGTCCTTGTTCATAAGTATGTGCATATTCAATCTTGCCTCAGGTGTTGTTTGTAGCTGTGATGCACCATGCCATGGAACACTTATTAAAGGAGTCTACCAATAAGTAAGAAAACATGATTTTATATTGCTGTGGGGACAATCAGATGAATTGGTTGAGCTGTGCAACAAACTTATATTGACCTTGAGCTGGGATAGGGTTGAGGCCATATATTATAGAATTCGTTGACATTCATAGATCAGGATTGGCAGGAGATAGTATTGACAAAGAAAAAAGGTGGTATTTTGATCCTTTGACACCCAGCGTAGGCTATGTTGCAAAACAAGTTATAAGATCAATATTGACAGCAGAGCCTTCCAGTTGTCTTTTTGTTTGCTTAATTGTTATAATGATCAGAGAGTGAATTGTTCAATTTGCCCCCACTCATATTTTGCCCCCGCAGGGTTTTGACCCAGACGGCCAAACCCAAAGAGACATCCTAGAAGTCCCCATGCACGTATAGGGAGGAAAATTTTGCTGTAGCAGGAAAAATCTCTGTTTTTAGAACACAGTACACAAGTGATTGCCAAAAAGTATGTAAAGAATTGCTAAAAGTTTGCTGGGGTTGAATAAACATGCAAAGGATTCTGGAATTTGCCAATCACTGACTTAAACCAATCTCTGGCCAGTTTTTATTGGGATTGTTTGAATTGACGTCATTTTCTAAAAAAACCAAACAGGTGAGTCAGTAATGGCGACCACACACGAGGAAGAAAAACAACGGGAATTTTAGTTGGAATCATGGAAAATGTTACATAGAGAGCTTCTTTAAAGCCTAGCGAAGATATCTGTTTGCTTTTTATGGCAATGGTAAAGGATTTTCGTGTGAAATGAGTTTAGCTTCTCTTCCTGTTGTGTAAACTTCATTATTTATTCCATGTGGCTCGACTTTATCTTTGGCTGTAAACTTCATTACCACTCTCAAAATTATCTCCAGAACCTACTTTTGTGTAGAATAAGCTTTTAGAATGATGTTCTTGTCTTCTGAGGTGATACTTGACGATTCAGGTTAATTTTATGAAAAAATACCAGTAATGAAGTGATTTATGCTTGTGATTTATGCTTGTGTACCAAGCATGGCGTGGAAGGGCCTGAAGCATATCAACACCAAGCTGCACCCTCTTTCTGGCCATGCATTTGACACTGGTATTGACAAGCAAACTTCAGCAATGTCTGCTAGGGCAGGGAACTCAGTGCTGTAGGCGGTCTTGATTGAGATACGCCATTTTAGGCTTCCACTCCGTGGCTGTTTCTAGGTGGCATTTGTTCATCCCTTCTGGAATTTCCTTTTTCCAATAATCCATGTCAAATTTAAACTTTTCTCACTCTGCCAACAGCTGCTCTTTCTTTTCCTTCTTCTGTTGGTCACCTTGATAGAAATGGTCATTGAGTGTCTTCACTTGCTTTCTTCTGTGCTCTTTAGAAAAGGTGCAGGTAGGGTCAAGGGATTAAATATTGAAAAGGCACTGTCAATAGGGAGATCACCATCAAATCTGCTCTGAATATTCTCCTTCAGGGCTTTGACCTAATTTTCAAGGAGACGTACCAGTTGGTTTTCTTGAGGAGGGGTCAAATTTAACTCACAGGCTCAAAGGCGATCATCTTCATGTGTCTTTACGGCTACCACTGGAGACTTAGATTCAGCAATCTCAATCAATTTGTGAATGGTATAATTGACTGAGGGCTGAATGTGGGAAACGTTTTGTGTACAAGTTCTAATGCTATGAAATTTAAAAAAAAATGGCAGCAACTTTGACGGCCTTGTGTATGGTTGGAATGAAATTTTCAATTGCAGAACTTTGTTGCGTCTCTGTTGAAATTGTAAACAAAAGAACAAGATTTTCCTTCGCAATTGTTGGCATGTGTCTGTCGAATAACTTAAATTATATGTTCTATTTAGCGATGAGAGAAAAAAGCAGTTTAAAGGGAGATTATCTTGTTCCAGACTAGAAAGAACATCTTTCTATGAGAAGTTAAATTATTTAGCGGTGTGTGTTTACTGCAAACAAGATCTTCCTGCCTTTGAAATCTTAAGAGTGAAATGGACACAATGGTTTTGGCAAGGTAAAATCCTCTGAAAGCTCTTTTGAAAGTGTGAAATGGAACGGTGATAATTTGCCATTGTATTTAAATGAATCTGTGGTATTACACACTTTTTTGTAATAATTAGTAACATTTGACTGCGACCAAAACTGCCTCTTACCATGGCTGCTCACTTTTTCGCTAGATTTCGTCTTCTTCAATTGACTTGAGAAGTAATCATCAAGAGATCGCTTTTTTCGCGAACCGTCCATTTTCAAAGTATCAAAGCACATGTGGTTTCGTGCTTGGTGAGGGTCACACATTTGCATTTCGCAAGTTAGCTGTCAACACCACTAAAAGTTTTTGCACGGTACTTTCTATACAGGTTGCTACAATCTTGGACAAAACTCTTGGGACAAATTCCAGCTTAAGCATCATTTTGACATGCTCTCACAGAGAAATTATATTGGTCCCTCCCCCCTCCCCCCATACCAATGTTGACAATGTGAAGCAAGATACTGTGCAAGCCTTTACCATGTTTTTAATCAACATTGGAATGGGGAGAGAAGGGCAAATAGGAAGAATTCAATGTTTTATCACACATGCAAATTAGAGCGGCACATTTTGCCAACAAGTTTTGTCCTAGATTGTCGTTGGTTCCTTTTTCCATAAAATCAGAAAAACACAAGAGAATGATCTCTAAAACAAGCTTCAGAGTTTAGGGTTATTTACATAATTTCTGGTGCACAAAGTAGCCGGCACAAAATGGTCTGACAGCCGGTGGGTTTCCGCCACCTACCAGCTTCGTATAACAATGCTTCATTAAAAAAAATTCGTCAAATAGTTGTGGCAGGATCGATTTCTCTGAAATTTGAAAGGATGATTGCCAACAAATAGAGAAAGAATCTTTACAATAACCTGAAATTCCTGTATTTTGTATGAGAATTCAACTGAAAGATCGGTAAATAATCTTTTCATTTCTAAAGACAAAAAAGATGCAACACTTGGCAAGAAATTATTTTTAAGTGAATTGGTTGGAAAAAAATATTTCGTGGGAAATCGGCTTGGTCTAAAAAAGAATTAATCTCTCTGTCTTTATTACAGTAGATAAAAGACATTAACTCCCTTAGGGAAAGCTACTCACAACAAATCTGAGGCCAGAGTCAGCTCGTAATTGAAACAAGCCCTAACCAAAAACAAGCCATTTGACCTAAGCAAATAACCAAGGATAACCAGGCAATAGCACATGATGATATAAAACCTGTCAGCTTGCACTTTTCAGATTTATTCAAATAACCTGGAAGCCTTTCAGATAACAAAAAAGGTTTGAAAAATAAAGTCATTCCCTATACAAAGTTTCAGTCCATAATATAAAAAAGCAGGGGCAGCTTTAGTGAAAACTATTACTAGTTGGTAAGTTAAAACATACAATGTTTCAACCTGTAGGATGGATGACAACTGTTTGAACAACTTTCTCACAAGTCGCACTGAGCCATTAAAGGTAGGAGGCCTTTTTTGTTTGTATAGACAAAGCATGATATAATGTATTGGCTGTAAAATGACTTTCCTGCATTTAGCCACTGGGTTGACATTAATTTCTTTTGGATTTCAATTTTGAAGCCACTCTACTTACCAAAAGAAGCAACAAAGCAGTTTTTACCAATTACCATTCAGGTGAGAAAATACTTCTTGTGCATACTTTTGGGGTGACTTTGTTGGGGGACTGGAAAGATTGATTCTGATAAGCAAGTTCATAGGCACTTCTCAAACATAACCAGGGAAAAAAAATTCAAATTGATCATAAAATCCTTGAAACCTGTAATTCGCTTGAGGCAAACTTGCTGGCTAAAATAAATCAAGGTGAACCAAAATCTGGCAAATCTCAATTATTGCTATCTTGAGTGTAAAATAAGCCCAAAAGATCCAATCTGCAATCTCCTCTTGAATTGAACAACTGAAAATCTGTTATCTTACAGGCCACAGCATTCAGCCCCAAATCATCTAGTTTTCCTGGAAGCGTAGATACCAGGGAAATTAAAAGAGCAATTTCATTCCTGATGGATAGTATCAGCTTTCTTAACACCACTGGGGTTTTCCATGTTATGTGCCAAGTAAGTGTTCTAACTTGTGCTTTAGCATAAAATTATTACATGTTACTAGCTTTTTAATTGGTTCACTCAATCTTGGTTATCAGCTCATATATTGACCTAATATGGAAACTAATTGTGTCAAGTGTTGCCAGGCTGGAAACTGATTAGCTTTAATTTCCAAGTTTCCAAGCATTCAGAATTTAATGAAAATTTAGTAATTAAAAACAACCATTGCGCTTGTTGGATATGACACTTGCTATAGCCAACAAGGCACGTAGTACCATATCCAACACATGCATTTGGTATTATTTGTTATCTACAATGCATTTATTCAAATTTCAAACGAATTTGATTTTTCAGCTTATGCAGTGTGTCAATCTTGCAGGGCTCTCACCAAATGTAAGCATGGTCAATTTTATTTCAGAATTGTCTGATCTGCATCAGTGTATTTTTTTCAAAAATTATGTTAAGAAATTGTACCCTTTCTGAAAGTCCAGGTGCCTGCAGCTTTTGAGATGCCACCATGACCCCTTCTTCCTGTTGCATTGTAGACTTTTAAATCTCAGTTCATTGCCTGGGTGTCAACCACAGATCTGTCTGTCTTCCATATGCTGTTACTTTTAAAGGTATAGTCAAATTGAGTGTATTGAGTGTTTTACCAGTTGCATTTTCTAAAAGGGTTATAAGGGTCATTAAAAGTTTTGTTGCATTTCTGGGATCTAAAATACTAGTACCAGTATATTAAAAGTACAAATGTTCCAATTTTCAGATGAAATTCTTGGACAAATTGTTTTTGGAAGGTGATGAAATGCTGCTTCTCCAAAGGTGAATGTCCTGCATTATTTAATGAATTTTGAAGGTATTAAATAAAATTCCCTGTTGACAGAATGAAACCAATTCCTATGTTATTTCAAACTAAGACCTGTGAATCACAACTGATGCAGACAATTTAAACATTAACCAATGAAATACATCTGTAACTTTAAGTGCTATAATGAGACCAAAAAATTAATTCTTCTTTTTGTTTGGATTTTAAAACTATGTTAATTTAATTAACTAAACCGAGGCCATAGCTAGCGGAGGGGCAAGGGGGGCAGTTGCCCCCCCCCCCCTCCCAAAATATTTTGGAAAAAAAAAACTCTTTTTTTGAAGTATTGAAACTTTTCACAACCGATCGCTTGTCGTTATGAAACAGGGGAGAAGGGTGCAGCAATATTCGGATACAATATGTCATTTCCACTTCTATAGTTACTCACGTATTTTGTACAAATACCCTGGAATGAGTAAGGATTGGTATACAAGGTAGTGTCCCCAGACCTTTCTTGAGTATAATGATGAAGTGTTGTGGTCACCATTTAAGCATCTGAAGGAATACTCCTTAATTATTCATCGTGGGACAGATTACATACCGGAACCTGAGGTGATTTACCAAATGAAACAAAACTGGCGGAAGTGAACGAACCTGGCTTCATTTTAAATGAGTTCCTTGAGAAAGTATTTATATCGTTGATTCTAAGCCATAATTAACTTTGAAGTAGGGAAACGTTTAGTAGGAAATCCAATTGGAGAAATCCTAGACTTACCTGGTAGGATTAACGTTTACTTTTGATTAGCGTTTAATACGTCTGCATTCATTTCAGAATTTTCTGAAAAAGCATTTCTTCAGACCTTGCTTTATTGTATATATAGTGCATATAGTATACATTTGAACCTCAGGTATCCAAGCCTAGAGAGACTGGAGAAAAGTAGTTTAAAAAATTAAAAGTCCTCAAAACTAAGGCCAGGCAAGACAATTTGGTTCAGTTTTTCAGGCTTGCCAATGCAGTGCAAATAATGAGTAGTTGAAAGAAATGGTTGTAGTTGTGAAGTATTGTAATAATTTGTGGCTTTTTTGATAGAATGCTGTTAATATCAAGGCAACCTACCATTCCTCAGGGACAGCGCCTGTTGTGTTTCGAATGGCTTATGTACTTTCCAGTTGAAGAGGTTAGAGTGGACACTTCCCACAATCAATTTCATTGTTTTCTTTTCTGAAAGACAGACCTGTAGATTACCCCATTTACTATTTCTAGCTCTGGTACAGCTGTACCTATTAGCTCGTTAATTTACTTAATGTCAGTTTTCCTGCTTTCCTTCCCACTTAGACTAACTGCACATTTAGATCCCCACCCCACTTTTGTGTAGCATATTAGTTTTGTCTCCATTTGTGTTTGACTCTCTCCTGTTTATTGCATTCGATGAAGAAAAACGCAAGCCCAATTGTGTATTGGTAAATGTTTAACACCATTCCAAATTTTATTAGGATTTCCACAACCCACAGAAATCATTGCTCTGGACAACAAGGAGGACACAGTTACAGTTACTTTCATGTCTTTCAGAATCATCAAATTTTTATACCTCTGTCCTCAGTTTTGCTCTGACCACAACTTTGTGTTCAGTTTCCTTTTGTGGCTATTCTAGTGATTTAAATAGTTGCAGTTGCAACTTATATTACAACTGTACTAGATCAGATTTCATTGTGGTTTTTCAACATCATGATGGCATTTAATGTAATGTTATCAATTGCTATGGTATTCAATTTGTTGTTGTTACATTACAAACCTTGTGGTTTTTTTCTATATTAAACTATATCTGCGATGGCCAAAGAATTTCTCAGACAACTAACCCCATCCCTCGATCATTTTGTGTCCTTCACCTAAAATCTCATTCACTCAGCCTTGCTACTTTAAATTTTTAATGCACTTCAATAATCCCTGAATACTACTAGAATTGTAAATTTATGTTTCTGTGAATCTTGACGTCTGAAGCCATTAATTTTTCCTGTGGCCATAACTGCACTGTTGTGAATAATAACAATAAAATTATAGATGATGCAGTGCATTTTTATTTTCAGGACATTAATTTGGTCCATCCAAGTGTGCCCTACTTCATGGATTACTCACAGTTCAGCTATTTTTATCCATGTGTGTTTGATTCTTTGGGTAAGTACATGTACATGTACATGCTGCCTTCAGTGAGAGTTCCCTGGCACAAATTGATGAAGCAATGTCAACAGGCCACTTTCATGGATAATATAAATAGGGCTTGATTATTATTATTTTTTGTCAATATTAATGATTCCAACTAACATCATCGTGTGTTTTGGAATTTGCTTGTAGTGAAGCAAGCAAGGCTTGTAATAATAATATTATTTCTAACACAAAGGAACCTCTTATTTGGCCTGACGTAATGTGAAAGGAGCCGAGTACCTTGTAACAAGAATAAGCCAGAAGTGGTCTTACAAAAACCATCACAAGAGTGTTGCCTTGAATCCCATCTTTACATTCAGGAATTAACAAAAGGAAACTCAAGTGACTGTGTTGTGAAGCCTTTTGGACTTATATTTCTTTCCCTCTGATCCTTCTTCAACAAAAGGCAGTTAAATTTATCTTCTTTTATTGTTTATAAATTTTCAGATATTACTGCAGACAAACTAAAAGTGCTCTGTCTTTGCTTGGACCATGAAACCTTAAACTTTCCAGGTAATTGCTGCCTTTTGTTGGTAAATGATTGTAAAATAATATTGTGCAGTCAAAATCATAACAAAAAGACCTTGGCAGAGTAAATATTAAGAATTTCTCGCCCCAAGCCCATGAATAACAACAACAATTAACATATCGGTAATATATTTATAACTAGTTTACCCAAATTGTAGAAATGCTGTTGAGGGGAAGGGAGATGTTCAGTTATGCTTGTGGTAATTTAAAGACGGTTCATGGAATTGAAGGGAGATTTTAACAGGTCTTGAGCAGGGACGGCCGTTACAAAGGTGGGACTCTGAAAAACGCAGATCGACTGCAGACTGTGCAGACTGTCTGTAAAATGAAAATTCGGTTAGCCTGAATAACATTCAGGTTAGCCTGTTTACGGTTAGCTCTCAATAATAGTGAGGGTAACACCATATTTTACCCCTGGTCTGCAAGGTCTGCACAGTCTGCAGTCTGCATTTTGGCATGACCAACAAAACGTGACTCCCACCTTGCATGACACCATGATACAAAGTTATTCAGTTGAAAAAAAAGTCTATCCTGATGAATTTCAGCAGTTAAAGCCTTTCAAGCACAATAGGAGATGTGTTCATACACATGCATTTTATCTCATTAGCACAAAGAAAGTGCTTCCATCACAAAGTGAACTCCATATGTTTTTGTTGATAACCGGCCGCCATATTGGTGGACCACATGGTAACTCAGTATGTAAAGTTGCGTGACGCGCTTCGACAAATAACTCAGAAACAATGTACTGCACAGACCTGAGAATTGGAGTGGTGGTTAAAAGATTTTTTTCCTACAACATTCCAAGTTCTTAGCTTTTACATTTTTGAACTGTGGAAAACCCAGCGTGACAATGTCACAGCGGTCATGCTGTCCTTGAATTGTGAACTTTTGTTGGTCTTTACTGGACTTTTGTTTGTTTTGTTTGATGTCATTGATTATCTGTTTTCTTCATTTTCTTGTGATTCCTCTATTTTGTTAGCTTCAAATAGTGTTTAGGAATTTTAGACTTCGCTTTGTTATTCACTTGCAGAGAATATTTTCGAGAACAATCTAGAAACCGAAAATAAGATCACCTTTAAAGTTATATGATCTGAACGTTTCCGACAGATCGAGTTAGGAGTTCTTAGAGAGAAAGCTTTTATCTTCAACGTGTGCTTAAGATCAAGAGAAAATCTGTTAAATACATTGAAAATTCATGTTTAAACTGTGAGTCTTCATTGCGTCTTTTGGCCCGTTGGGAAAACCAACAGGCCAACTAGAAAATTCCCCACACAACGATTTTGAATAATTTTTTTGTTACGTACCTGACAGTGTAAATTTAATCTAAGCGAAATGAAAAACAGAGCAGGCTCTAATGATCATACCGCACATCTTAACTCCTCCATTTGCGCATAACGAAAGTAAGTAAGTACGTATTGAATTGTTACTTGCTGTAGGTTCCATGGGTGTCCCCTTAATGCAGTGCCTTGCTCCACTCCTTAGCAGAGTTCAGCATGGGATTGGAGGCAGGATAGTTGTCGCCTTTTTCAGAAGTGTGTTCTGGTATTACAAACATCACTGGAACTCAGAACTAAGGCTAGAAATTTACAAGTAGGTACAAAACACCGTCTACTTGGTACTTAACCATAACTTGAAAGCTTCTCTTAAGGGGTAAGAAATAGAGAGACTTTTCACAGTAATGGACTTTTGCTAAATTTAATGCTGCCTTGCTAATGTTGACTTTACATGTATTTTGGCTGACAATATCGAAAATTATCAAGATCAATTTATTACTAAAACTGTACTTTGATCTAAGAGTTTTTTATTTTACCCTGCAGACTCGTGTTATCAATTGTAACTAGCCATCCCCAGTTTATACCACACACTGTTGATTTGCTGAATGCTGTATCCACTATTACCCCGGACAGGTAAGTAGTAGTTAGGCCTGAGAATTATTTTTCCTTATCATCATCACAATAATAAGCTTGAGTTTCAATTGCTATGACATATAAAGGCACAAACTAGGGAATTAAGGTACAGAAATATCAACTAGAAGTATTTGTATTTGAGTAAGAAAACCAGAGTACAGAACCAAAAAACGTTGTCCACCTATCCAAACTTGCTTGGTTTTATTGTAGAATGTTGTCACAATGTTAAATGTATCTATAAGAAACACATTTTGTCATCTTGCAGTTCATTCTCAAATGATGTGCTCCGAAGTCTAAGTGATCATGTTGTTTCGCAGTCAGTTGAGTGTATTCTTCCAAATCTAATGCATCACCTCAAGCTTCTGTCTCTCGCTATGCAGGCCACTAATATACCACCTTCAGTAAGTGTAAGCAAGGATGGATTATGATTGATATTTAACAATAGCCCATGAGGCGAAGCGAATAGGCTATTGACCCGTGGCCCTTGAGGGCGAAGGGTTTTAGTATCACCCAACTAGTCGGACAGAAAAGGCAATGGCAAAGTTAGCAAATGCAAGTTGAAGAAATATTTATTTGGGAATAAAATGAAAGAAAGTGTCACGCTTTTCGCTACTCGAGGACTATTACCAATAGTTCTCTAGTAGCATACCCAATCAAAATGCAGAATTTGCATTAGTCCACTAGTTGGGTGATACTAATAGACATTAGAGGAGTTGAGATCAAATTGAGCTCAATGACTAAAATATGTTTTCATGCAACACCATTAATACATCTAACAAATATTGGATGTGCTGGAGTAATCAGGAAAAAGTTGCCATTTAAAGTGTGCCAAGATCAGGACTGAGGGGCGACTATTTAACGTTAAATTTTCATGTAATTTTGCTATGGGGTCATCCAGTCCAAACAGTGAGTACTTGTGTATAACTTTTAGCCCACGATTCGTTTCCTGGTGCAAATCCTTGAGAAGTCAGAAATTGCTCGCAATGGAAACTGGAGTGTTGGGAACTGTGTTCTAGCTGTGTGTTACAGTATACTGCTGCATCATCATACAAGTGCTACTGTAACAGGTCAGTCATAAATAAGTATCTACAGCGTTGTTAAGGTGAAGTGAAGATTATCAAAGTTTGTGGTGGTATTGTCCTCAAGAGCATGACTAAACATTGGACTACTAATTTTATGACTTTGTACCTTGGTACATTTTCCAAGTGAGACGTGACTACCACTTTTCTTGAGGAAACAACGATGTTGCTCATGAAGGCATTAAGTAGTTTTTGCATTTCTGAACATTGCCATTCTCTGCGAAGTTATAAGATAATCTGAATGACCAAATTACGGGTTTTGTCATGGATTTGTTGGTACATCTGGCACACGAGCTTTTAGATTTTCTTTAAAACTGTGGTCTTATGTATTTGTGTTTTCTTATAATTCCAGATCTTGGAAATTTGTTACTTTATATCTGTGCAAGTTATCGGGATATTGGTATCCTTCTTTTCCAAAAATGATATGAAAAGTTCTTAGTTTACCTTTGCAGCAGAGAGCATACACACATCACATTATACCTATATAACCTGGTAGCCTATCTATATTATCTGTGAACTTGTCCTACAGGAACTGAATTCCTTTCTAATGCAAACCCATTCCGATGTTTTGTGATGTTTTAAAAAGCAGACCAGTTGCTTTGAAAAGCAAAAATTCATACTTCATGGCACTCCTCTTGTTCTTTCAGTAAATTTATGCTCATTGGTTAACTCATCGACTCCTGAACCACACCCCCCGTTCCCCCGGCCATTGACGAATTCCAGGGGTCATTGGGTTGAAAGAGTGAAAATACCCTTCAGAAGTGGTGTAACCAATTCCTTTTGTGCTTGTTTTAGCATTTTGCAAAATGATATAAAATTGTCTTTGTCCTTAAATCTGTCTGAAGACATTAGAGACCGTGCAAGGTTTTATTACTGTTTGCTGACCAATGTATCTAATAGAAAGGTAAATTGAACAGTGCCACAGCACCTCTCAGTGCAATTGCCCCTTTGATATTTAGACATTCATTGAGTATCTATGTGATGTGACAAGCCACACAACAAAGAGCCGTTGAAAAGATAAGGCATATACAGCCAAAGCAAATGTAGCAGTCTCTACATGCCTGAAAGTATGGAACTAATGTGAAAAGCACAGAACTGAGTCCACACAAACAAAAGTCCTCGTGATACCAAAGAGGAATTAACTTGCATGTCCTGCAGTGCATATGTAGTTTCAGTGCTTAAAAGGCAAGTGATCAGTTAGCCAAGATTATCTTGATTTTGATGCCTCTCCGGTTTCTCTTTTCTGAGCAGTGTTCAAAGATACTGGCCGCTGAAACACCTAAGCAAGGACTTCATCAAGCTATTGCCGGTACAGAAGAAAATACTTGTAAATTTGCCATAGGATGAATTTCCTTATCTGTTTTTGTAATCCATTTGCAAATCTAATACTTTGTGTTATTTTTGTTATGAGATGATATAACAACCAGCACATTTCCAGTGCCGCCTCCTGTTAAGTTAATCAAAAGACCGTTTATCCAACTTACAAGGTAAGAAAGCTGTAATGAAATGCTAATATTCCAAATTATTTACATGTTTTAAGTGAGTCTTTTGCAGACTATTCCATCATAGAAATCCATGGAATGTTATGTAATCTTGTTTCTTTGGATTGTATTCTTTTTTTTTCATAAAGGGAATACAGTTAATTTGGGATATACCAATACTTGAGTTCTTTTAGAGAAATAGTTAACAATTATTCCACTCGCGCTTGTTGGATATGAGATGATAGATAACCAACGAGGCTATAATCATCTCATATCCAACAAGCGCGAGTGGAATAATCGTTTTATTAAAAACGTCCCCAAAATATAGAAAACTAGACTACAATAAAAATAAAAAGGCCTAAAAGTCACGCATATGCTTGCCGTGTTTGTAGATCATGGTATAATGGCTCATAACCCATGATGGCTTAGCCAATCAAAACTCTCGAATTGCATTATCCAATGATCCAGTTTTTAATAAAGGATAATATTACATAGCCGCTTCGAGATACAAAATTTATTCATGTTGAAAATTATTTCACGAGTGATCGCAACGGGAACACCAATGAAATACTAAATCATTTCACGAAAGGCATCGAAAGGCGCGATTTTCATATGTAACCATAGAAACAGTGATCTTTTCACGTGTGAAGATATCATGTTTTCGCGCGAAAGCTCACTTGGTATTTCATTGGTATTTATATAATAAATTCTTATATGCTTTACGTGGAAATGCCACAACAAGTTGCAAAAATAGTGGAGACACTTTACCTTCTTGGCGCGTTATCAATGTACCTATTATCTCTCACACTGCAGCCCCCTTCCCCCCCTTATCAGTGTTGCTAGCAAGACAAAAAATTGTTGAAAACTTAAACAGTCAACATTGAAAGGGGGAGAGGGGAGGGGAAGTGGAAAAGGTTTAAATTCTGGATACGCCGAGTATTGGAAGTTAGAGAAGGTGTTTTTTAATGAAAGTGTCTCAACAATTTTGCAACTTGTTGTCTGAGTTGGTTGTCACTGTATTGCCATACGGTCACTTTGTTTATGGGTACGGGAAGGCGTATATCTTTTGCGTTTAATAAGATGTTTCGAAAAAAAAAAGGTTTCATTATCTGATCTCCTGTGAATGGAAAATGGCCAGCGATGAACTGGATTTTGGCGGGGTTTCGGTGTGACGTAATTTCAGGCCCTTTCAGTGCTTTCTGTCGAGTCAAGTCGAACATACACATAATGTGATAGATGAAAAGGTGTCTCTTCCATCCTTTCGCTTTTTACATTACGCTAGAAATATCCTGAAACCGATTTCGAAATAATTTGCCTTAAACAAGTACATTTCGGTCGACATATGACACCTAAAACACGCGCAACATGTACGAAATTAGCTGCTGTTTTCGTATGACAAACAGACATTACCTCTCCTTTAACTGCAATCGCATGCCATTTAAAGGGAACATCCACTTTCCGAAAAAGCAATGCTTAGCAAATATTGTTGTACAAAGATACATTTTCACAGAGGTCCATTTGTAACATTACTTTTTGCTTTCGTGTTAGTTTGCTTTCTGAGAATGCATTGCTCACGCTTAGTAGCAAGTCTTCTAAGCTGGACGGGTCGTGTACAGGCTAATTCCTTGTTCTTTAGAATGACCGACTGAGCACACTGAACAAAAGAAACAACCCGATTGTGCTAAATCCTTTGCGAGATTTGTTTTACAATGAGATACAAAAGTGAACAAATTTGTACCGGCTACACATTATGACATTTATATGAAACGGTCTACACGGTCTACCACAACTTTTCACTGAGAAAATAGTATGATATCATATTTCTTGCTGTTGCGACGGTAGACCGTGCTCGGGTGGTAGACCGTTGGTAAATGGAATAGACGATATGCACAGGATTTCTAACTGTGTGAACTATATTATGAATCATCTGGTAATGTATTGGATTCAGTAGAAAAGAAAGTTTTTGTTGAATTGTGCTATTTGCTGGAAGATATGATTTTCAACTGTAACGTCACCATCCCCGTTGACGTCACCAAGGATAAATGGTATTGTGTTACATAATACGAGCCATGTGTAACTTTCGGGGTATCAGATCTGCAGTGCAAAATACTTTGCTCACTTTAGTATTTGGTACGGAGTCTTCTGTTAGCGATGATAAGTCCAAACACTTGAAAATCGATGTGACCGTATGTCAATAATGAATATCCCTTCGTGCTTGGTACAATGTGCTTTGCACTTCGCGTGCAAACTTTCGAAATGTTTTAGAGCTTATACGGTATCTAACGATTGTTTCTTTAGTTGCTGCTTTACTGCGTTGAAAATTTTCCCTATAGGATTCAAATCTGGGCTGGCAAAATTACTGCAATCAATCAGACAACAAGTTGCAAAAATAGTGGAGACACTTTACCTTCTTGGGGCTTTATCAATGTACCTATTATCTCTCACACTGCAGCCCCCCTCCCCCCCTTATCAGTGTTGAGTCAACATTGAAAGGGGGAGAGGGAAGGGGAAGTGGAAAAGGGTTAAATTCTGGATACGCGGAGTATTGGAAGTTAGAAAAGGTGTTTTTTAATGAAAGTGTCTCAACAATTTTGCAACTTGTTGCAGCTTCAAGTCGGGACCAGAATATTTATAGCGCTTAGGACTGGGGAAACGTTTCTCCACTTGCCTGCACATTCTTAAACCAAAATAGTTCCTTTTTACGAAACACTTAGAGTTAAAGCTGGCCTTTCATTGACCAAACCCTTTCTGGTTAGCTTGTTAGTGTGGGCGAAGTTTTGAAGACTGAGGTACATTGCAAGGGCGTATACTACAATAGATATTTACTTTTGAATTGAAACTCCGACCTGGTCGTCAAGTCAGCTTTTTATCTTGCTATCTAATAACAGGGTCGTTCAACTCACAAGTGGAGGTTCCTTGGCGGATATAAAGTCCTGCACATTTTGTGGACAGGAAAAAGTTCCTAATACGTCAGGTGCTTGGTTATTTTGGAACTTATAATTCACTTAAAATGTTGTACTTGTTCTTTTTAAACTGAGTCAATTTGCAGCAGACACATGAGTTTGCTTTTTGTCTTAAGGTCTTTTGGATCAATATCTGAAAACTGTTGAAAAGCTGTACAGCAAAGAAATATCCATAAATTACTACGTTCACTTTGTAAGTACAAGTGTGCATTTTTTAAAGTGCAACAGGGGATGCGATAAACCTTTAAGCTCTAAGTCCAAACTCTGACTCCAACCCTGACTGACTGCTTATTGAAGAAGGACTAACGATTGACTGGTTGATTAGCTGAGTTAATGTTTGACTGACAGAGGACATCTATCATCATCGTCATCGTCGTCATGATTATTTTTCAATGTTTCCATAACTTGTCTGCATATATTCCAACCTAGAGCGGACATATTCCATATATCTGAGGGCAAGGGTGGCTTTTAGGCGATACATAGCGCTTTTTGCAATGGATATGCCGTTCCAAGTAGAACAATTTTCTGCATTTGCTGGATCTTAGTACTATACTAAAAAGGCAATAATCTTTTCCACGCCCTTGTTAATTAACCACAATGCCTAAGTATTATTATTATTATTATTATTATTGTTGTTGTTGTTGTTGTTGTTGTTGACAGATTGATTCTCCATTGCTGTGTACACCGAAAATTATCTATGCTTTAGTTCTAAAGTTCCACACTGAAAGACAATACAAAACTCTCGATGGTAGGTGTTCCATTCTCTTTTTTTAAGCAGAGAAGTTTGCCATTTTCTGTTTAGTGTGTGATTCGCATATTTGCAGCCATCACTTTTGAAACTAGGTACAGTATTGCCTTTTGTTATGAATGTTTGGTTTTTCTGTTCACTAGATATCCATGTTTCGTACTTATCAGCTGCCAAGTCTTCTGTTCCATCAGAAGGTAACGAAGCTCCTTAATTGAACAGTAAGAAAAGGTTGGATAAGATATTGCGGCCATTAAACAGAAAAGCAAAGAAAAGAGAGTTGATAGCACTGACTACCAATCTGTGATCTGTTGTCTCATTCCGAATACGGAGCATCAAGTACGTTGAGTTTGTGGGATGTTCTCTCTCGGAAATGCCTCCGAATTTGTTTTCGATTCGTTTAAGTAACAGCTACTGTTAGCTTACAAACTCAGTCATCATTCTTACTCACCAAAGTAGCCTTGATCAACGAGTTTGCGACAGTTGTAACGTGAATTCCCAGGTCAGTGTTGGCAGAGGGCCCTGGCTCCAGAATCGGAAGACGTAACGCCAATGCGGAAGGCGAACAAGCAAGGAGATTTCAAAATGACAACTTTCGTCGCATGCTAATCCACTCTGTTTTAGGGTTAGATAGACAGACAAAGATAATGCTACCTATGTGTCAAATACATTCATTTGTATCTCAAGAGAGAACGATGGGTATACATCTTATTGAATCTCCATTCTTGTTTGTTCGAAAGGTTGTTGTCAGATCGCAGTCAGTTTTTGTCCTCTCGATCCAGTTCCCGCAAGTTTTCAAGTCAGGTAAAAATTATTTAGACAACTGTTGGTATTTTCCCCAAGTATTTTGTACGTTAACAAGCATAACAAATTTAAGTCGTATTCTTAGCTAAACTAAACAGTTAAACCCCGTGCAGACGGACGTAACATTGTTAGCCAACAACTTCCATCATTTTTGGGTGTTACATGTTGCGTCCGTTTGCACACCCTTTTGCATGCTGTTGCACGAAGTTTGAAACTGGTCCGGCAAACTTTTGAAACAACTGCAGGGTCCGGAATTGCGCTTTCCTGGTCACCAATGCGACCAGAAATTCACAACAAGTCGCGAGCGGGCTACCTACTATTGCACTGCTATTTGCATTTCTTTTGTTAACTTTTACGTCCAGAGAAACTTTTTGACAATAACGTTTAGAGCCGTTTGCCGTTTAGAGTCGTTCTGCCGATGTTTTTAAAATAAAAATCAAAGGCGTTTTCCCGTTTACTACCTCCATAGCGTTGCAAGGCGCCACCCTTTTTTGAGGTTTCTCTTAAAGTACGTATTGCGGGTGAAAAAACAACGAGTCAGTAAAGACGTTCCAAGGGACTGATGCCAGGAATGTAGCACGGTTGTAGCCTGGTGTGAACAACATGCGTGCGACAGAAAGTGACTCGTGTCTTCGTGGGTGTTGTGGAAGAAAAGGAGGTTTTGAAATTTTCAACGAACTAAGGGGTCAAGGTCGGATACATTTTCTCTCGACAAGAGGAAAATATTGCTTGACAAGTACACAAGACCGCGCTGTCGTTGCAATTTGGTATACATAAAAATGTCCATAACATGTGTTTATCAGGCGAAAAGAAAAGGCAAAAATTTTTGGTGACCACAATTTGCCACCTGGCGACCGAAATTTTTATCTAGTCGCCAGTTGGCGCCCATGTAAAAATGTTAATTTCGGACCCTTAGGCCAGTTTTAAACGTCACATTTTACATGTGCCGAATCTAAAGCGAAAACAATAAATTTTTCTCATTTGCATTAGACTCGGCATTTAAAGAGACACTGTCGTGAGTTGCGCATGCGCTAGCGTCTGGCGAAAACTTGAAAAGTGTTAGGTTAACTTTTTCAAGTTGAATCGCCAAATTCAAAATGGCGTCCTCTGGGGAGTGCTATGGTGGACTAAGGAGAAACTCCGGGAGAAAAAGGAAGGCTTTAACGGATCGCAAAGAATAACTGAAGGAGTGGAATAACACGTACAAGCGTATTTATCTGAAGAAGATAATTTTTCACACCTGGCTGCAAGCTAAATTCGATGCTGGCTACGAAGCGTGCAGCGACAGTAATTTCGCTTTGTACTGCAAGCACTTTCGCATTTACAAAAGTTTATTGATCCGGAAAGTTCTTCCTGACAGGTAAATATTAAATTCTGAGCGTTATATTTGACATAGAATTCATTAACTGCGAATATACGTGACTCACGCGTGAATCCATAACGGAGGCTAGAATTTTCCGTGAGCGCGAGAGCGAACAAACTCGAGCATGCGCAGCTCATGACAGTGCCCCTTTAAAACGGGCCTTATTACCGGCAACTTCCCACATTTCTTTTGCTCCGTTATCGCCGAAGCGTAGCGTAACATTTGGGATCCGTTTTCTAACTCTTCCAACATTGTTGGGGCCACGCACGCGTATTACATATGGTGTTCATGGAGATAGCAATGCATTAACATGTTGAAAACAAGATGGCAGCCGAATTTTGTAAGTTTACAAAGTCTTATGGCATGAAGAAGACGCCGGCATGACTGCGTTACATTTCATAGTTTTTAATCGTTTTAGTCATGTTAACCATTTGCGTCGTTTTGATCCTGATGCACATTGCACTTATAGAAAGGGACAGAATGTGAGATAGAAGCCACAGTCAGCTTTAAACTGGCTACAGTGTATTACTGTACATCGGACGCGCCATCTTGGAATTCGATATGTGATAACAAAATGGAGTAAGCATGGTCAACTTTTATTGGCAGCCTAAGAAAACATTATTGCAATTGACATTACGATCTTTATATGCGTGTGCAGAAAAATCCTGGTCCTGATGATGAGCAAAATTCGACTCAAAAAATCTCTCTGGTCACATCCTATAGTTGAAGTAAACTTCTGGCTCTACGTAAAACCGTAACGAAACCGGCTAGTGATGTTGTCGAAGCCTTGAAGATCAATCACATGTTCAAATATAGAGGATCAAGAGCGGGAAAAAAGCATGTGGATGGAGATGATCAAAGGTTAATTCCTGTAGTGGCTGGCCGTAGAGTTAAAGCAAAACCACTGTGTAACTCTTGGAACTGTGCAAATTTAATCAAGATCAAGCGATGCCAAACACACAAACCCACAGTCAACTCTGATCTTTTTGCAGTGCCTTAATGCAGGTTCTTGAATATATGTAGCTTAATGAAATCTAAGAAGGGAGTGAGGGCCCCGGTTGCTCTTGAAGCAGATCTAAACGCGGTAGATAATGATATTTGTGTAATTTCTGAGTCGCACCTCAACCGTGACATTCCTGCTTCAGCCGTTTCAATGCATAATTACAGCATCTATATATAGGCGAGACAAGCATTACGGTGGTACCGATTTGAGGGAAAAAAAGGAGTGGCCATTTATATTCGGAACAATTTAATTATTACAGATGCCACCAGATCTGAAAGATTCGAGTGCATTAGTCTCGTCATCGATCTTCCATGGGGGAACAAAATGCTAATTTGTGGAATTAACACCCTTCCAAGACAATGTACAATGAAACGGAGTTAATTACCTAACTGATATCATGGATGATTTTTTGGAGATACATCCCGATGGTTTGATCGTGTACAGAGGTGACCTAAATAGATTAGATATCAAACATCTTCAATATCGGGTTTGAAGGCCATGGTCGATTTTCCCACAAGAGGTTTTGCTTCCTTGGATAACTGCCTTTATCATATGACCCGTACGGCCCCGCGCGCGCTTTTATTGCAAACTTTTGAGCAAATCCCCGTATGAGAGCCGTACGCGATGGCGCGAGCAGGGCCGGAAAAAGCCGTCCGGCCCTGCTAGGATCGCCCTCATACGGGGATTTTCTCAATAGTTTTGCAATGAACGCGCGCGCGAGATGCGAACTAAAACAACTTTGTTGCTATATAAATCCCGACTTTTCGGTCAAAATGAGCGACGTAAGTGAACATTCCGAATGTTTTTACCCGAAAAAAAAAAAACGGAAAAGCGCGGTGGTCATATGATAAAATGCTTATTGACTGAGTTAGGTCGGGCCGGACGGGGAAATATTTGGCCCTTGGTCATGGCTGCGCTCGGTCCGTACGCCATGACCTCGGGCCAAATATTTTCCCGTCCGGCCCGACCTAACTCAGTCAATAAGTACATAGTCTTACAGAGAGAGTATCTATTCCACAAGTGTTATGCTGTTGACGCGCTACTGAGAACAGATAACAAAGTGGTTGTTTTTCCTGTAGGCGTGAAGCTCAAACCAATTCGATTTACACGAACTATGAGAGATTAAAGGGAGCATCGGAAGATTGAATTTACTAGGAAACTTTCTCAGTGGAATTGGATGACCGTCGGCACGCATGACGACCTGGAATCTGCTACCTCTTGTTTACAATCTGGCCTACAACAGCTGTTTGACGGGATTTTTTTGCTCAGAAAACCGTCCGATTATCCTCGAGATATCCTCCATGGATAACACTTCTCATTAAAACTCTTTTTAAAAAGAAATCCAGGCATCAAGCTCTACACGACCATACAGCGGATGTCGTTCAACTAAAGCAGAGAATAAATGACTGTATCATCAAAAGCCGCGACTTTAGCTGGATTTCTAGAACAGTTAAACAGGTTCTTTGGCGATTTATGCAAGGATGAGAGGTATATTAGACCTACGCTGATGGAAGTACCTGTACGGCTCCAGCACTGCAGCTATCGACACTTCAGGTCTTTAATGCTTTATGCAAAATCAGAAAGACCTCCACTGGATCCGATGAAACGCCTTTTTGGGTGTGGAAAGAGTATGCTGATATTTTAACACCTCCTGTTGAAGCAATTTGGAACCTGTCTTTGTCTACGCATGAATGGTCACGTGCGTGGAAAGAAGCGAATGTTACGCCTCTCCCTAAAGTCGATTTTCGGGTAAACTGTGAGGACTTTCAGTTTGACCCCGGTAATAACACGAGCTTTTGAAAGGACAGTCTACAAAATCTTCAATTAGAGAGATGTAGAATTTTTACGAGGTGCTAACCAATAGACATTATTCACGATGGCCGTCATGTTGGATTTGCTATTATCATGCAAATTAGTACACACTTCTGAGGGCGCAAAAAACACAATTTCGAGAGGTTATAACGAACATCTTAGCCACACAGATGATTTGTTTCACGTTCATTGAATATTTATCACCTAAGAGGTAAAATAGAATGATTACACAAGTTACTTCGATGTTTTTTTCAGTGAAAAATGAGCAGATAACGAAGTAGAAAGTAAAAATGTCAAAGGCAATCAAAGATATAAAATTATCGTAAAAGGTACTTATTCTAAATTCTAAAATGTACTTTTAGCAATGTTATTTCAATATTTCGGGGAGCCGATTTTCCGCAATTTACCTTTTTTCCAATGTTTGCCCCCCAGCATATCACATGGCTAATTTGCAGGACAATTTGAAAACCAACATGGTGGCTATCGTGAATAAGGCCTATTTGTCTGTCGAACTGGTGGAAGCTGTACTAATGCCCTCATTAAGATGGAACACGAAATTCTAAGTGCACTAGATAATCACAATGGATAATTATGTGGCGAGCCTTACATACGTATGTTTCATCCCTGCCAAGGGACTCATCACACGCCTTTAGGCTAACTCGTCAAACACCGCGTTTGAAGTCCCGCTAGCATCAAAATGATGGTGGCAATCTGGCCGTATACCACATAAGGATTCCCAATTGCATAATCTGCCAATAGACCACTTTCGATATATTAAAATTCAGTCCTAAACAAAAGGGATCATCTCGAGGCTCTGGGGAATAAAAATAAGGATTTGTATGAGTTTATTCCCCAGAGCCTCGAGATGATGTCTTTGTTTAGGACTGAATTTTAATATATCGAAAGTGGGCTATTAACAACTTGAAAAAGTGTAAGAATATCACAATGGATAATTATGTGGAATTCTTACACTTTTTCAAGTTGGAAAGCGATAAAAACTCGCATATTTTTAAGCATTTCAACACATCCCCTTTATGTAAGAACAAATACTCCCCTTCGTGCTGTAGTATTCTGGATTCTGCCAGCAACTCAATTGATTTAAAACTCAAAGAAGCTTTTTATATAAATAAGATCAAACCTAAGCTTAACAAACAATTGCAGCATTACAACACTTTTCTCACGTTTTAGTTTACACCTTGATGCTTGGTGTCACGCTGTAATTAGTACCCGCTTTTGTATTACGTCATGTTGTAATAATTTTTCATCTACCCGTTGACTTTATAACTGTTCACACTTAGGAACTCATTAAACTGATGTTGGCACAAGCATGCCGAAACATGTCTTTCAAAAAAGTCGTCTGTTTCCTACATTATTATTAGTATTATTATTGGTCGTATCCTTCACATAATACGCTGCAAGTCCTTACAATGTTGGGAGTTGTTGCGTCCGTTTGCACGGGGCTTTGCTGCTCACTAAGTTTTACAGCAGGAAATAGGCAAAGCAAAGCCGTGTGAGTTTGCTAGGGAGCAGCAGAATTTAGGGCCTGCGTTTTGTTATAAATCTGTGTTTTTATTTTATTTTCAGGGCTGTTTTTAGTGATGAAAATGGGCTGACAAGCACAATGAACCTAGATGAATTACCAGTTCATTTTTCCGACTTGTTTATTCCTCTTCACGTTCCTTCTAATTTTGAGGTATATCGCATGTCCTTATTTTTGTTCCTGTACAGAGATTCATTTGGGACTTAAATTGGTCCCAAGAGAAACTGGAAACAATGCTTATGCAGAATTTTGGAGGGACAAACAAAGAGTATTTTGGTATATTTTATATTGGCTAATTCAGAACTTCAGGGTACAGTGGATTCGATGGTTGACGGTAAATGGGACCCCATTACTCCGACTTAACTGGCTACCTGCGGAGCATAAGAAGTTTTTTGTATTTCGTTGTCGATTGTCAAAGGAAACTTCCACTCTTACTACAGAATAAACTTAAGGACGTTCGCGCGAAATTTTCTAACATTGATTTTTTTCTGCAAATTTTACCATTGAAAAATGATGAGTTAGTGATGTCAGAAATGTAAAAAAAATGGGCGGTCACCGACTTCGTTTTGGAGAGACCTTGCCCGGAAGAACACCCTAAATCTGAAAAAATTCGACTTCTTTAGCGAGTAAGGCCACTGTGTCTGTAAGCCCAAAAATATTTTAATTACATCTTTGAAGTGAAATGTTCTCTACCAAACTTTGTTTAAGTGGACCCATCAAGTGAATTCAGTTAATTGTTGAGGTTCCTTAAAGAACAAGTTCGCATTTAGCGACCGTAGTTTCATGCGCCTTGCAGCCGCAAGATGGCAGGATTCCATGTCCCGAGGACAGAAATCTTGAAATTTTCCACATTGATTTTTTCTTCATTTTTGGACAATGTGGAGATAATTGTAAATAAAATCTGTTTCTGAAAAGAAAAGTAGAGTTCACTGAACATCAAGATCGTTAAATCCAAGCAAAGCTATAGCAATGGCTATCTGCTCTATCATTGTTCATTTTAGTACTTAGCGCGCGCGCCCGATGCATGACGTGGCATGTGAATTTGCGTGCGCTGTAAGGATGCGCAGTAGCAATGGGCGCGAACGTCCTTAAAAATCGGAGGAAATAATGTTTCCAAGAAAATTTGTTTAAAAAAGGTGTTTATTTCAGGAAAACTGAATTTTAAAACCGCTTATTTTTACTTTCAAATTTCGTGGGCGCCGCCATCTTGAATATTTGCGACGTGTTACGGTTGCCCTATTGTTTTCAAGTGAAACAAAGAACTTTTGTCTAATAACAATAGGGCAACCGTAACACGTCACAATTTTTCAAGATGGCGGCGACCGCGAAAATTGAAAACAAAAATAGGCGATTCTAAAACTTATTTATTTCGGATACATACGCTTTCTTTGAAAATTAATTAGACTGATTTGACTGTAAAGGTCGTTTCCTATTATTTAAAGTTATTTTTTTGCGAAGTGGAGGGTTCGTTTAAGGCTTGGTCCTAGCATTTTTCGTGATTTGTTAAAAATCGACAAGGAGTATGAACTACTTTACTCAGTGAAACCTTGGTTCAGTGGGCCTTTAAACTGTGGAATGACTCCCCGAGCAAATTTAGTGTCACCAAGTCTTAGTTGTTTTGTACCAAAATTAGCGTAGATTATAACTGACATGTCTATTGCAGATCAATCAACCGTCAGTAATAAAAGGAGAGATTTTTTCTGCGTTATGGGATTACTTTACACACATCCAGCGAACGAGGTACGCCGGAGTCGCCGATATAACACCTTAGAAAAAAGGAATACTTTTATCTTAAGCTAAGGTTTCTCAAATAGTTAAGCTCCTCTCTATGGAACAAATTTAATTTGGCAATGTTTTGATTATAGTTTTTGTTTGGTCATGAAGAAAGGAGGATTTTCCAAGGTTTAAGCGGGGAATACGTTTATTGATGAACAGTTGCCAGCTAAAGGCCTTCATGCACAAGACTTTGTTTGTACTTGGTTACGCCATTGTTTTCTGTTTTCCACTATCCAAAAGGGATTTTTGCTAACTCGGTAAACCTTGCGTAGATTCACAAATATTCCCCAAGAGCCTTGTGTTTGAGTCCGTAAATTCCCGTTTGGCTCAGACGAGTAGTGTCGCTTTAAAATACCATATTTTGAATCTCTTTCCGCTAGATAAAAATTTTAATTCCTATTAGTTTTACCCTCTTTACTCTGAATACCTCTTTTCGTGGCCTATCTTGCAGTGAAGACCCATCCGGCACAGGAGCCGAGTCCATTGTATGTCTCTCTGTTGAATGGAGTATTATGGGAAAAATCCTAGAAGAGAGCTTGCTTCCTTTTGTTACGAGTGCTTCAGGTAACTATAACCAAATAAAATGATTCAGATTCAGATGCGTTTTAACGTCATTCAGTTTTATGGGCAGTCGCTACCAGTCCATTAGCTCAGTCCAGTTGAAGAAACGGAGGTGCTCTGCCGGTGGGTGTGTGATTGACGGAAATTTGATTGTATCGAACAAGTTGATTAAAGTAAATAATCCGATGCAAGGGGTTTAAAAGCAGATGTCCAAGTGAGTCTGGTTCTCTGTCTTTACAAAGAGTGCATGTGTTCCCTTACTTCCCTCAGGGTTACGTACATTAAAGTGATTTTTTCCTCAGTTGTCTGCACCCTGAGGTGCCGTCATGTGTTACCCAGGTTCTCCCCCACTGTAGTCGGTCAATGCTAAACCCGCTTAGCCAACTGTTCAACTGCCCAAATTTTAGTCAAGTTCTTGATACTTGCTGTTGGTTTTACTTGTCTTTTAACCAATGACTTTTATTTTCCAGATGATGAGGTACGGCTTGGGATATTCCTACCGCCTCTTCAGCATCTGTTATTAAAATTCCGTCCCCTTAATGAAAGTACTGTAGTATTCATAGGAACCGACGACTGGCGCTTGCTCAACCTCGTGGAGTCTTACCTGCTAACG
>NC_090874.1:1947816-1957816 GCF_036669935.1 Montipora foliosa
GTGAGCGTTAGCCCTACTAATGGAAATGGAACCACATAAGGACAAAGAAAAACTCTGACCAGGGTGGGAATTCAACCCATGACCTCCGGGTTAGATCACCGCTGCTCTACCGACTGAGCTACAAGGTCAGACGGGAACTGATCTAAGGGAAGGTTAACCCTGATTTCAAAGCTCCGCTTCCTTGCGGCTATACCTGATCTCAGGAAGGCTTTAGGAGTAAACTTCGAGGACAAATCCGGAGTGGAGCCCCTAGGGCGGATTGCAGGTGCTCAGCACTTCCTTTCGGCAGTTTCTGCAGTGGTACTAGTCCCAAGTTGTATTGGTTCTTCCTTTCCCTTGGACCCAGCCAGTGACACAGGGCAGCCCAGCGTCTCCTTATCTTCCCGCCCAGGCCTTAGCGCAAACTGGAGAGGGGTTGGCGTAAAAGGAGCGCCAGTTGTCCCGTCCGACGGTGGGAGAAGCCCTTGCAGATTCATTGGGTGGCTACAGCCCGCCTCAAGCTGGGCAGCCCCCAGCCAGTAAGGTGCCGCCCCGTCATTGCTTACCTGCTTCACTGGGTGCGTAGAGCTTAGAGGACCCTCCCGACAAGCAAGCAAGTACTTGCACCAAGCATTCAAAAGCAAAAGACTACGAAGACTCCAGCTCTTCGAATCGCAAGCTGGAACATTCGCACCATGTGCCCTGGTCTCTCGACTGACCTTCAGCTAATGGACGACTCCCGCAAGACCACCATCATCAACAAGGAGCTGGCACGACTCAACAACGATGTCACCTGTCTTCAGGAAACCCGGCTGACCGACAGTGGGTCACCACAGTGGTTAACCTAACCTCTAAACCCAGGACGAGCCGAGGCAGTACGGCGTAGGTTTTGCCGTGAGGAACTAACTGATTGCTACCACAGAAACCCCCTCCGGAGGGTCATCGAGAATTCTTGCCCTTCGCATGAAAACGTCGGCGGGCTTTGTGAACATCATATCCGCCTACGCCCCGACTCTGACCTCCACCCCAGAAGCCAATGATCAATTCTACGAGGCTCTGCAGGAAACACTATCCGGAATCCAACGTTCCGAGGGGATTTCTTTGCTAGGCGATTTCAACGCTCGCGTTGGGACCGACTGGAAAGCATGGCCTACTTGCCTCGGCCACTTCGGTGTCGGCAGGATGAATGAGAACGGGAAAAGGTTGCTCGAACTCTGCTGTCACCACGGCCTCTGCATCACCAACAGCTACTTTAAGTGTAAGGAGCTGCACAAAGTGTCTTGGAGACGCCCTTGGTCCCATCACTGGCACCAGCTAGGCCTCGTCATCACTAGGAGAGCGGACCTCAGCAGTGTCCTCCTCACAAGAAGCTATCACAGCGCTGACTGTGACACGGACCACTCGCTCGTTGTAAGCAAGGTCAGGCTGAAGCCCAGAAAGTTCAGGATCACCACAGCAGCTGCTGTCATGGCCAAACTCAATATGCGAGTGTGGGGCAATGACCTGTTGAGCGAAAGGACCAAGATGTGCGTATACCAAGCTTGTGTCCTGTCGAATCTCCTTTATGGCAGCGAGTCGTGCCAGACAAGAGCGGCAACTTAACGGATTTCACATCCGCTGCCTTCGGCGCCTACTGCACATCAGTTGGCAGAACAGAGTCACCAACACGGAGGTCCTGGAGCGCGCTGGCTCACTGAGCATGCCACCACTGCTCATTCAGCGACGCCTTCGATGGCTCGGCCATGCACATCGCATGGAGCCTGACCACCTGCCAGGAGAAATCCTTTATAAAGAACTGTGGGAGGGCGTGCGTCGCGTCGGTCGACCGCTGCTGCGCTACAAGGACGTCATCAAGCGAGACTTGTGATCTGCACTAATCGACACCAGTGCATGGGAGGACATCGCTAAACACTAGATACATGGAGGCAAAGTGTCAAAGCGGGGATTTCAAAGGCGCAAGCGGACGCTAGAGTCCAGGCTACATGCAAGAGAGCGGCGAGAAAAGAACGCGCAGCCTCTGCACGCCGGATTCTACAAGACACGTCTGCGCCACACCTGCAACAGAGACTGCCACTCGAGGATCGGGCTACACAGTCATACAAGATCCTTCCCAAATCCCCAGCGCTAACCATCGCCTCTTCGAGACGAGGATGCCACTACCTTTCTCCCCCGCCATTTACTCCGGTTTATGAAAGTCTACCCAAGGTTTATCGGCGCCCAGAGTTCGTTCAGCTTGAGGTTAAACAGAAAACTAAATAAGGGAAGCCGTCTTTAAAGAGTACCAAGGGCGGCGAAAAGCCAACAGGAAAAGACTAAAGCTGATTGACTAGAGAGAAAACCCATGCCCAAACTGTAGGCGCAAGCGTACATTTACAGAAGATGTGAGAACAGGATTCCATTTCGCCGCATACAGCGCAGCGCTCGCTCACGCCCAGCCGTTGCCAGTGGTGCAAATAAGATACGCCAGGCAATATCGGCTTCCCAGTTCGTACTCAGACACCCATAAATCTGGGGCCAAATGTTTTTGCTAGGTGACGTGTTTTTAGCCCGTTTTTCCCAAGCGGCTAAACTGTAAGAGGAATGATTCAGCTAGCTTTACTGAAGTACGCTCCTGAGTTTTCCCTTAATACCAATGGTTCATTGAGTGACTACTCATCCATGAAGTAAGAACGATCATAGCTTATAGGCGAATGGCGACGCCCCCAGTGGGAAGTGCATAGTTAGGACTATGGAACGATAGAATCGAGGTAACGCTGGTAGCCGAATTGTGCTTTTAAGGAAGACTAAACTCAAAGGCGGCGTTGTGAAACGTTTGAGCTGAGGGGGCTCGGCTTACCCCCCTACTTATATTTATGTAAGGTTAGTGTTCTTCGCGTAATTCATTGGCACAAGGACCATCTTTGCTATCTTACCAGTAAGCAGTGTGCCCACAATCGAAAATGCATGAGTAGGCAGTTCTGAAGTTGACGGAGGAAAGGCTATTCTAGGTTTTTACATGACGTCACGGCCGCCAAATGAAGATCGTCTCGAAATAGCTAATGGCGGTAGAGCTTTCTCTACATAACCCATTGTACATATGTAAATAAATAAATAGGCTCCGGGTAATATTAATGAACTCCTGGTTTTTTTTATGGTGTGTCACCGAGGTTTTTTTTTCTATTATTGTGCAAACGTTTTCTTTTGTGGCAGTTGATCACGTGAGTGAAAAGTTGTGAACAGAACCACAATTGCATAAAATTGAATGAAGTATGATAGCCTGAATTATACTCCAGTTAATCATAATCAACCTTGAGTGTACACGGAAAAAGGTTGCTTTTGATAGTTTATTTTTATATTTATAAAAAAAATAAAAATAAAAACGTGAGTGAAAACCACGAATTAATGCAATAAAAGAAAACGCCAAAACCTAGTTTTATTGGAAATATGGGCCCTTTGCAGGATAGTGATCACATGGTACAAATCCGCTATACTGGGAAGCAAATTGCGCACTGGGACATCTAAAACAAAGCTAGTTAATCTAAATTTTCTTTGTTTTAGATGTCCCAGTGGGCAATTTGCGTCCCAGTATGGCGGATTTGTACCATGTGATCACTTTCCTGCAAAGGGCCCATTGGTGCATCAACAGGACAGGCCTTGGACAGGCCGGACAGCTCCCTGACCCTTCCCACCCAACCCCCACCCTCCCCAAAAAGGAACTCTTAGCACTATGTAACCGCTGCTTTGCAGTTTGCTCTGAATTTTTCACTCGTTTGTACATTCGTCATGCAGATCAAATGGGCTAAAATTAAAGCGTTTTATTTCAGAAACGAAAATGTTCTTTTAAGATTGCCATTCTCCTTGTGCTTGCAACTTTCAGCATACTTTGACGGAAAGGTGAAGAAATCTGAGGAAGATACGAAAACTTTGTATGAGATGGCTGGTAGGTAGCAGAGGCTGCTTTCATCTAAGTTTCGTGGTTCCAAAAGCTCTCTGTACAGTTGATTTTCATTTAAAAGTTCTTCATTAAGAAATTCGAATCTTTTCTTGTTGACTGTTGTATAAAGTTTCCAATAATAGGGATTGTTACTGTAAATACGCTGCTTGCGTACACTAACAGAGCTTTGAACTTTATGGTGAGAACAAAATGAATGTGTTCAAGCTCAGAGATTAAAGGATTACATGATGAAGTCATAAATTTTCTGGTCTTAATCAAACATTCCTATTGTCGTGATTATTACAGAAATTGGCGCAACAAAAATAGTTAGCCAATTGGAATACGCTATTCAACAATTGTGCTCTTTTCAAAACAACAAATAATTGCATTGCAGCATTGCATTGAGTGTATTGATATTCATGCACAGCGTGCAATGCATTCAGGGTGTAAATGGGCCATTGTGTCAGAAAATATGAGTAAAACTGATGGTTATTCAAATATACTGTCCTTTAACCCTTTCACTCTTGTGGGGTTCCCCATTGACGAGTAAAATCGTCTGGCGTTAGACAGAGTAAAATCTATAAGTCTCAGTGGCCTTTACAGGAGTGAAAGGGTTTTAAGCACCTGCAAGTATTGCTCTTTTCATAAACAAATGCACTCTGAAGCTCTGAAAATTATTCCAATCAAGGGTTTTGCTCTTGTCAACCATGGCAATTATTAGGCCATGGAGAATTAATAGAAACCGATAAAGTAGATTGAAATCATCCCATCACCATGCTGAAAATGACCCATTAACCCAGTGATGGACAGCAGTAAACAATGATACAGGTTTATTCATTCAGAACTAATTAGTTTTACTTTACAAATGAGACTTTACACCTTACAGAATATCCTAAGAGGCTGAAGTAACAGGTTGTCAGTTGCATATTGTCTATTCATGAAAAAACTGTTCTTTTTCAGCTGTGTTCAGTGGTCTGGTGGGTGCTATTGGATTACTCACGCACCTTGGCAACCTGCGGAAATTCTTCATATGGTTGATAGAACAATTTGTCCTGATAATAGCCTTTGTTGCAATTCTTGCATATTCACCAGTGGATATAAAGACAGAGATTTCAACAGAGAGTGCTAGCATTGAAAACTCCTATCTGGGTAGTATTTATGGCTGCTCACTTTTATATGCACAAGTTTGCATAGCTGTCAGTGTAGCCATTGCACCTCGCAAATGGACAACCATTTTGAGTGCAAAGCAGACTGTTGGAATGTTTATTTTTTTCCCCATTCTTATTCAGCTTGTGACTTCGCTATTTGTGGAGGCAACTTCAATCTTGCGAGATGTCTGTTTAGCCTACCTTGTGTTTGCATCTGTCATTCAATTGTACAAGGCCTGTGTTGGTGTTTTGCAGCTCCTCCACGACTTCCCAGGCTTGGTAAAACATATTTGGAGGGTTGTAGTGACCTATGGATGGTTGGAATGTTTTATATTCCACTGGAAGAGGATTGAACTAGATAGGATCTTAATGGTGACATGGTTAATAAAATTTGTGGGCAAGTTCCTTTACTTTTTTATACATGGTGTGCTCATTGCCATTGCTGCAAGTTTAGTGGAGTGCTTTGATAATCTCCAAGATTTAGCAGGAGCCAGTATTGTTGTTGGAGTAGCTGCTAACTTAGCATTGGACGTCATAAATAAAATTCTTAAAGGAAATCTAGAGAGAACCATGGAGGAGCGTCACCAAGAGGCATGGAATGACAGCATTTCTTTTTTCCTTTTGACCCAACAAACTAGACTCACCAGCTTAACAAAACCAGAGCGTCTGATGCTTCTTGCACTTATCATGTTTGTTACAATCTCCCTGTTCTTGCAGTCAATTTATGAACTAACTGAACCTGCACTTATGTCCCTAGGAGCAACTTACACTGGTGTTTTCAACAGTAAGCACCTGCGTACTCTGGCAGTCTGTTCTGTGATCCTGATACTTCCTGCTTACATGGTTATTGTACTGTGTCAGGTGTTCACCTTTGATGCATGGCTGTTTGTTATAATATCAAGCAACCTTGTAACTGTAGTTCAAGTCACAGGTTCTCTTTTCATTTATGCACTGTTTGTTTCTAATGTTCATTCGAAGTCTCAAGTGAAGGATTTAGATGACTATGTTTATTACATCAATGCAGGGGCCAAAGTCTTTGAGTTTTTAGTTGCGCTTGTTGTTCTGGGGTACACTGCATGGGCCACCTTCACTGGAGAGTGGAACTTAATAGGTAACAATGGCAACATTTTGAATTGCATTTAACCTGCGTAAATCATTACAGAATCTGACTGGGTTAACCCTATAAACCCTTACCATGTTCCCATCATAGTGAACTGGCCTATTGCACAGTGTTTTCAATGGCACTATAGTCCCATAAGATCTGTTCTGGCCACTCGTTGAATTTATTCCGGGTAGTCCCTGGTTTAACTTCTTGGCCGCACTTGTAAATAGCCAACTGGTTTGCCTCCAGCCAGTTGGAATTGTTAACAGTTGTTGCTGTTTTTCTGTTCCATTGTTTCATTGATAGTGTTTCATTGGCCATGAAAAGCCCCTATTGGGAGTGGTCTATTAATTATGTATTGTATTGAATTGCTAAACAACTGCTATACAATAATAGAAATAATAGAAAATGTATTGGCTGGTAATTTATATTCACCCCCCTTATACTAATTCCTATAAATTTTCAAAAGGAATCTTTTTGCTCTTACTGCTACCATATATCAGGGATGTATCCAAGGGCCATAACCTGCCAAGTTACACCTGCAGTTTGACAATACCACCCAGCATTTAGGTGTGGTCAAATTATGTTGTCAGGGGAATTCCCCCTTGTCAATGACCATTTCCTTTATTCCCAAATAACAATTAAGCTCAACAAATCTTTATATACACTTATCATTGGAGTCTACAACATTATATGGTTGCTTCTGCTGTTAGTTTATTAAATTGTTTTTATTTCCTGCAGGTGCTGTAGTCATCTCAATGCACTGTTACTTCAATGTCTATAAAAGAGCACAGGAGGGCTGGAAGAATTTTTTGTTGAGGCGCAGTGCAGTGAAACGTCTCAACTCCCTACAATGGGCCACAGAGGAACAATTAGAGCAACTGAACGATGTTTGCTGCATTTGTTATGATGAGCTGGACAATGCCAAAGTTACAAAATGCAATCATTATTTTCACAGTCTTTGTCTTCGCAAGTGGCTGTATGTCCAAGACAAATGTCCTATGTGTCATGCTGATATTCTACCTCAGGACTAACTATTGTCAGTTCCTCAGAAAGTGGCAGGAGTTTGTTTAGAAAACATTTAATTGCATGTTTGCAAGATCTTTAAGATGATTGTGGCAGAGAAAATTGAAAAGAAAAATAGGGAATTCTCAAACTACTTTTTTTTTAGGCACAAAAAATTCATCTTGAAAAAAAAAGGGCCAGCTCTGTTTGGTGCATTTCAATCCTTGCTGTTTCAGTAAGTTGCTTCCTAAGCAATCCACTATAATTTGTACAGTTCTCCTGTTATTCCATGCTTCTCTTCTGGAATTTCTATTCCACTATCCCTGGTTATGTTGTTGGGGGGAAATCAGAGGTGAATCACCCCTTTGACCATGCTTGTCTACCTTTTCAGATCATGATTAATAGCTATTTTCTCGTTACATTTCCACTGTTATAAATATGCCAATCAGGGCTTGGTTGTTCAAAAGGTGGTTAATGCTATCCACCAGATAAATCACTATCCAGCGGCGATAAACACTAGCAAACCAATCAATTATTATTGAGTTATCCAGTGGATAGCGCTATCCACCCTTCAAAAAACTGGGGCCAGAAGCTAATTGGCTGTTGAAACAATAACTTCTTTTGTTCCATGGTTGGCAAATTTTAATATCAAAAGAAGTGTGATGTCAATGTTTGTAAACAAAAAATAATTTATTGCTAAACTTTACTTGGTTCTAATCCTAACCCCTTGTTGGCCTGCTCAGCCAGAACAACAATGTTACTCTGTCCCTCAGTGTAAAAGAGGTTGGTGAAGTTGAACTACTTAAAATGTTATATTATTAAATGTAGTTTTGTAATGAACCAATAATTTCTTTTTGATGCAGCTACTTTTAAATTAGTAAAGGTGACAATAACTGCACAGTTTGTAAAGCTATTTTACAGTTCTCAGCATGACTTGCTTAATCTGTATTGTTCTTAACAAACAGCTTTTCATGTTTACATGATCATCACATCGTTTGATGTATCTTGCACAGTTCTTAAAAATAACCATTCTACAGGATAAGTGACTCTGAAACTCATTATTTTCAGATACAAACACTTCCTTCAGAATAATTTATTTCAGCAGCAATGTTTGGTGCATTTTGATCCTCACTGTTTCAGTGAGTTGCTTCCTCAGCTGTTTGCAAATTTTATGATTAGTTTAATTTACTCTGAAGCTTTTTTAAATGAAACCTTGCTGCAGACTGTTTGTCCCTTTATGAATTATCTCTTGCATTCCACTGAGGGTCCCCTATACCCCCTTGTAAAACTCAGTCACGTAAAAGTATTTGGTCTCTTCACACATCACGAATAATATCCAAGATAATTTTCTTTCTTGTTCACGCAAAATTTGGGACAATCACAGTTCACGTAAAAATAACGAACAATGGGTTTTTACATTTCACATAAAAGGAAGAAAAATTCACCTCTCTCATTTAACCCTTTCACTCCTGTGGGCTTCCCCACTGACAAGTCTCAATGGGCGTTACAGGGATGAAAGGGTTAAAGCCGGTTCACTTCAAACCAGCTCTACGTCAGAGCATGTGATTCCAGTCTTTCCAGGGATGTCATGTCTGTCAGCATACACAGCAACAGATGAAGTTAAGTCTTATATTTGTTAAAAACCATTTGTGGTCTATTTTATGACTTTTATTGATGCATATGAAGTCCTATCAAAACCTAACCATAGCCGTTCAAAAACTATACGTTCATTTTGAAAACAATAAAATAGCCAGAAATTCATCACGCAAAACACAATGGTTCACGAATCATGTTTAATTCAAATCTTCATTCACGGGTCACATTTAATTAAAAAAATTTGTTCACATGGACATGAAAAGATCTTACCATCTGTAATCACGAAATTACAAATTAAAAAAAATTTCAAATCACAATTCATGAGAAAACATTGTCCCATCACGCTTCACGTAAAAAGTATAGGGGACCCTCTCCACTCTGATGACCCATGTACACTTGCAATTTCTCAACACTATTTGAGGCAGTCAATGAATGTTTTCACTGGTCTGTTTACTTTGAGTGTAAGTTTTGGATTTCACAGTCTGCTATCACTTACGTTCAAAACTAACAGATTGGCCTTCAGAGGGTTGGATCTAGGGAAATGTGACATCATTTACTCACTAGCTTAAAATTTCAACATTAACGAAACGACGGAACACAACAACAACAACTGTTAAGAATCCCAACTGCTCAGAGGCAAACCAGTTGGCTATTTACAAGTTAAGCTGGAAAGTTGAACCAGGGACTACCAGCATCAAATTCAGTGAGTGGTCAGAGCGGGTCTTGAACCTGGGATATCAGGATCTCAAGGCAAGCGCCCCACACTGCCTCCTGTCCAGCTCTCTGAAGATTTTAAACTTGGTAATTGTGGACCATAAAACAGGAAAATTCCACTTAAAATAAATAGTTTAATTTTTTTTTGGGTCAATGAGTGTTTAGTCAACATTATATTTTTAAAATCCAGCGAAAAAGAAGAATTGATTTTGTGGTCATAGTAGCACTTTTAGAAAGGGAGACTTCATGACTCTAATTTTTGATAGAAACAACCTCAAAGTCAATGCACATCCTCCTCCAGCACTGTGTTTGTTCCTTATTCCCTGATCTTGATACCTGTGGTTAGGATGTGCAGAAAACAACGGTCTTGCAGTCATCCGTTTAAAAACAGTCAAATGATTAAAACTGAAGAATGACCCAGGGTAAAGTAATGCTAATCAGTGACGTGATAACATGTCGCGCAATGGGTCACGCTCCTTAGCTTGTCCACTGAGAGGAGAAATTTAGACGTCAGTTACAGCTTTTTTCTTTGTTTCGTTTTTT
>NC_090874.1:1962816-1970316 GCF_036669935.1 Montipora foliosa
CCTCTACTACCAAATGCTGTTCAAGGCTGATATTCAGAAAAACTTTACATTAGAAGAAGTCAATCTTGAAAAACAAAAATAAGCAAAGGAAACTGTGACCAAAAAGTTGAAAACATGAAACAAAGTTTACGCTAATCCTGGATTAAGGTAATTGGCTTTCGAACAACCGGGCCCTGTAGTCGACGTCTGGTTCTGTAATCCTGGTTTAGTTCCTTGCAAACTGTATAAATTTTCCGTGGCGAAGACAAGAAGACAACATCCGTGCTCTATTTCTCTCAATGCTCAAAAATTCCGTAATTGCGTGTTGTATAGTCCAGTCCAAAGTTCTAATTTTACAATTCCATAATCTTGATTTCAGTAACTTGGTACCAAACATTCCACAATAACTTGAAATCTCGTTAAGAAAAATTATTAAATCCAGTAGTCCAGTCCGGATTCAGATCGCCAACACTCTCTCTGTCATCGATTCAAAACTCAACAAAAGCTACAAATAGTAAATAGTTCTCAGAAACTACAACAGTTCGTCCTGATTCTACACTCGAGCTGAACAAAAATCCAAAAAACCCTCGTCATCGTTTCTCGAGAGAACAGACAAACAGCCGAAACTGTTTTGTGCCTGCCCCTTACGGCACTGAAAAAGTACCGTACAGTAAGGGGCCCAGTTCTCGGCCGGGCCCAGTTCTCGGCCACTTTTTGTTCAACGTTTATTTTTAGCGCTGCAAATGAATCTGAATAAAAAGCAATTGCTTCCAAAGGTAGCTTTATTCCTTGTCTTTCGTCCTGCCGAGTTTTGAGTTTACAGCTACTATATACTGTGAGCAAATCGAGGTGACACAAAGGTAGGTGAATTTGATTTCCACGAAAACGTGTTTGTTTACGGCTACTCGAATTACATGGTCTAATTCAAGTTTGTATTTTATCCGTATAGGAGGCCCAAATGAGCCAATTCTTGGCATAATGAACGTAGAGTGATAAAGCTTTCTGTTAAATATAAACTTTTCCTGGCCTATTTTATTCTTTTACCTAAATTCACCCCTCAATATTTCCTTAGTACTTCTGCGTATTTGCCTATTCTCGGCCAACATGCTGGCCGTAGACAACACTAAAAAGTGCTCATAGTTTTGTATGGAGTTTTCTTGTCAAATCATTTGTAAAAGTAAAGCTGTAATGGGGTGGCATGTTCCGACATGGGTTAGTATCTGGATGGGGGACGTCAAAATATGCGACATTTGCTGTCAGGAACATACGACCAAAAATTCTATTTTAACGCTCAAAAATGCGAACAAAGCAAGGTACAGATTTTGCTAGCCTGCTTTACGCTGACGGCGATAGCTAATTCGTTTTTTTTTAACTTGATTTCATTTTTTATCTTGTTTGGCCGTTGAAAGCTATTTTCTTATTTTCTTTCTACGTCAAAACGGCGAACAAACTGGTTCCCAAGAAATATTGGAGTACGTATTCAAATGCTTCTAATGAAGTATTCGTTCTATGCAAAATAATAATGTTCACAGTGGAACACACAAGTACGAAGGAAGATCTAGAAATAACGTTGAAAATTCTCCTTACCTTTAAAGCTTGCCTTTCTCAAAGAAAAAGCATCTATCCACTTTATCGAATAGTTTACTACTGAAATAATCATGGCGGGCGGAAAGATTCTATTATAAAAGTTTGCTTTCACCAGCTTGACGGAAGTGTGTCACGGTGGCCGAGTGGTCTGACGCGCTAGCAGGAAGAATCGTGACGGTTTGGGAAGTATAGGAGTTCTCCTCGGGGCAGGGAAGTTTGGAATTACTGGAGGGGACATAAGTCAGTTCACCCGATCGGAGATTAATTCAATATCCGTGGGGTATGCACATTTGTGACTACCAACAAAAAAAAGACACCAGCCCGGTTTTAAGACGTGGATGCCTTCGGCATTCCACGTAATATTCCACTGTGTCCACCAGAGAAACTACGCATTTCCACTACCCTCTCGATCCTAAGAAAATACGCGCAAAAGGTTCTATGCACAATGACACCACTTAGCAGGGGAGTGACAGGCAAGACTTTTACCGACACGGAAAAAAAAAGAAATTTGAAAACGACGAAATATTACCCATTTTCCGACTGGGATTGCCATACTGGCAACCCAGTAAATAGACGAAAAGAGCGATGACAAACATTTAACAAGCGCATTGTTTGAAATGATTTACTTGACGTTTCGTATGCTTCTATACGTACATTCTCAAAAGTAACGTTACATTTTAAAGTTTTCCTATATACGAAATTAAGAGATCTGGGACAACATTAATATGACAAACGATCGCAAAATAACAAGAAAGCATTAACAGTTGCTGATTTTTACTTCCCACTGCTAACGTTTGAATTCATAGAGGGATCTAGAGGGCTTTAGCTCCTGGATATACAATCATGTACAAGGTCTCTTTTGACTGTCTCTTTTTCTTTGGCATAACGCTACCGGCGTTTCCTTGTTGCAATATGCGCTAAGGACGATCTAGATTGTACTAAACGCTTTCGCATGTACTTTTTTTTACACGACACGATTGTTTGTGAAGTCGCGGAAGTCGTGGCGTAAGCTACGGCCGAATCTGAAAGCCAGAAATTGTATTGTCAAAATCGCCCTTCGAATGTATAAATAAGACCAAAAATATTACGACACACATTGCACGCATAATTGCCCAATGTAACACACTTCGCAACGGCCAAACAGGTTGCGAGACCACTTACAGAAACCGTTGCGGAAAGTACAATTGAGTTATACTTTCTGCAACGGTTCAGGCAACGAATTTTTAAGCATTGCGTAGTAACAGCTATCCTGCAACTTGAGTCGAAACGGTTTGCGGCACCAGCCAATGAAAATGTTCCGATTTAACCTCATGTGATCAGCGAAACGAGACAAGTGCTCAGTGTAACACCCTCGACTTCACTTGTCTCGTACTGTGAGAACGCTTGTAGAAATGGCGTTGCAAGACAAGTTGCACGAAAAATTGCACAGTGTGACAGCTCCTTCAATATCGTTTGTTCTTCAAGATAAGAAGTGAACTCAAGTAAAAAGCAGAAAAGCAGAAAAGCCCCCCCCTCGGCAATTAATAGGAAAAATTAATCATGATCATTGTAGTATTATGAATTCTATCACATAATAATAATAATAATAATAATAATAATAATAATAATAATCAATAACTTAAATAAACAAATTCAAAGAAAAATCTTACATTTTACAATAGTAATAATCATTAAAATAATAAATCATTTAATATGCATTATAAAAAAGATTCCATTACATATATGTCTTTCTGTTTGGTCTTAGAATACTAATTAATAAAATTCTGTAAAAAGAGAAACTATAAAAAAAAAGAACGAGGGGAAAAAGATTTCGTACTCCCCTAGTACTCAGCACCACGGGAGGGATGGGAGAAGAGTTTGCTAGATACCACGCCATACTTGCGGAGCTTCTGGCCATAAAGAAGGGCGAGACCTACTGTACGACGGTGTCATGGATCCGGGCAAAAATCTCGTTTGCTCCACTGAGGGGGGCACTTTTATGCCAGAGAGGCTCTAGGGGTAACAGAAAACTAGCAACGAACATTCATGAGACTGATTTTGAAATTGAAAGAGGACTTGCCGGACTTTCTTAATCGATGTATTGCATATAACTCTGCTTACTAGCTGGTCTAGTATAGTGAATGTCCCATGCTACATTCACTTGCGTAATCTTATGGCCAGGGTTCATTCTTAAGACCGGATCTTAAGTTCCTATATTTCTCTGTTTTCTTTTGATCTCTGTCATGGATTTCTCCAACGTTGCAAACTGTTCCTTCAAATATATAATAATAATGAATTATTGTTAGGTGGCCACGGTAACGCGCGTCGCACTGTAACATGTTGTTAAAATTTTGGATAAATCGCAGCCTGATGTTTTATAAAAAATGAGTGAACCTCCGTTCATATTCTCGCTCTGTCGGGAATATGAAATATATAGCTTTTTCTGCTGGGCATCCCAAAAGAAAGATAAGGCACTTCGTGTGTTGAGCTTCCCTAAAATCCTCAGTTGAGGGTGACCATTTCGCGCTGTTGTATACCAAAATGTGACATAATAACCTGACACGGTTTTCTTCCTGAAGTTCCTTTTCAATTCAGCCGTTTTCGTGTTGCTGTCTTCGTTGCCTGAATCTGCTTTTATGGAAACGAACCGCTCAAACTTTTTTCGTACTTATCACGGACGTTAATATAGAGGTCCCGCCTTAACAAAGAGATCAGAACTTGTTCAAAAGATACAAAAGGACATTTTCATCCATGAATGCTATTAGAAACACGGATCAGTTCACTTGACTATTTCTCTTCATTTTACACTTACTATTTGGTGAGGCGAAATCCTATCCATTCCCCAGTGTGGGCAGCTGTAATTGTTCCGAGACTAAATGTTTCCCCGCTCAAAAACAGCTTGTGATTTATTTTAAAATGACACAATTCCGTAAACTGTGTAGTACTTGAAAAAGACAGATCTATCAATATTTATCTTCATTGTTTGCATAATCAAATGCCGGTGTGCCAAATGGCTAAAGAATTTGATTTCCTAAACCACCGTCTCTTACTTGGAAAAGTAGAAGCCTACGACTTTGATACAGACAGTATGTTGATGAGTTCATATTTTAAAGACCGATTTAACTGACTAATAATTGGAGAAACCAGCGGTTCCTGGAAATGCGTTAAAAGAGGATGCCCTCAAGGATCCTCTTTTGGTCATTTACTATGGAATTTAATCCAGAATGACTTGACTTTTGTTATGCGCTCTAATGTTAGTATGTTTGCTGCGACCATCAATTATACGAAATCGATAAATTTGTTAGCACCATTCAAACTAAACTACAGGACAGTGCTCAAAAGGCAACCAGTTGGTTAGGGTTAAATTCACTTAAGGGCAATTATGGGAAATATGGATATATGTTAATGAGTAGGGTAAATAAGCTGAAGGATCATAAGTTTAAGTTAAATGTTAATGGGACAGACATCAAGTCCTATGATAGCATCACCTTGTTGGGAGTTGATCTTGATAACGCTCTAAACTTCTCAGGTCATATAAGTAATATTTGCAAGAAACGTAGTCAACGGATGGGGGTTAATTAATAGGTTAAGGACTCTCATACTCCAAAATGCCAAGCTACAACTCTTTAAGGATGCTATTCTACGTCATTTAACTTATTGTAGTACAGTCTGGAACTTTTGCAAGGCAAGTGACTCCAGGAAATTAGAGAGGGTTCAAGAAAGGGCCCTTAGGGCCATTTATTGTCATAGTATAATTCAACGTATCTTCAACTGTTGCAAAGGGCAAAATTACCCTCTTTATATAACAGAAGGTTACAGGACATTGCAATTTTAATGTTTAAGGTTAAAACGGCTTAAGTCCAGACTACATTGTTAGGTTGTTTATTATTAGCAGCAATCAGTGCAATTTAAGAAATAACGATGTTATAATTCCTAGAGTTAACACCATGGATTATAATAAGAATTCGGTCAGATACTTAGGAGCAGTACTCTGGTAAAATATTGATAGGAAATTCAGAGAACTTAAAAGGGTAGATCAATTTTAAAGAGTGATCAGGAAGGTACACCTAGCCAAACATATCTTACCTAATAATTGTATTAAAATTGTGTAATTAACCCTTATTACACTTCTAAAGAAAAATGAGATGAAAACCTAACATCAAATAATGCATCTACTGAAAAAAGCCGCTGCTCCTACATTCAGTTACTCTACTATCTCCTGGCATCTTCAATAATGCGACCTTCTATTTTCTAGTTAACAACACTTTGTTTTCATCCAAACTCTTAAACAATAAAAACCAAACATCAGAGTCTGGCACAAAGGAAGGGCAATAAAAAAGAGGCACACCACTGTAATGGCGGAAAAAACTGGTTGTCCTGTGTAATCAGTCATGGGATAGATATAAGGCTGGCCCGCGGCCCAATAAATCAAAGTGAATATAAGATAGACTGTAAAGTACAACGCAGGGTACACAACATGGAATAAGCGAACAGGTATTGAGCTCAGCATGGTATCAATGACCACTAGTATGGAATTGACTCCGTGGGTAAAAACCGACATAGCGCCTGCTCCCCTGAAAAATGTGTAAAACGATATGGTCACCAAAAGAGCTGCTGTCGACGCAATGTTGTAAATTACCCACAATGCCTGGTGAAACCATCTCATTTGGATAATCCGTGATGCTTCGCTGGGGTGTGCAATGACAATGTCCTCACTTTCAACATCCACGCATGACCTTGGTTCTTTGTCTTCACTCGTGACACCCATTTGCAAGCTGCGGTCGTTTTCATTCCCATCCGTGATTACATTTTGTTGCTGTTGATAACGATTCTTGAAATGGACGCCCGTTACTATGGTAGAACAGATAAAGTACAGGGTAACGAAAAAGAAACTCCAGTTTGTGAGGAAGATAAACCATTTTTCCTTATTGCCTGAGTAAAATAGACCACTCGCGATGAGTACGGCTGTGCAAAATGCAGCTATGACAGTGCGATAGACCAAGACGATTGGAACTCCTAACCACTGGAAAAAAAGACAAGGAGAAAAAGTTGAGACGGTGTTATGTTACAAGTAGAGGAACTAAGAATCCAAATGAGGAAGGTACATCCAAATTACATTCAACAGAGAGCCAAAGTTATCTCTATCGTCACTGTCTTTAACTATGAATAATGGTCTTTCTGCGTAGCAAGCACAAAAAGGAGGAGAAAGACGGGACTGGGAGAGGAGTCCCCTCACTCGCCACGCAGGCTAGATTACTTAATTTACAATCATATTAGATGTGCATAAAAAACATCTCAACGCTTCAACACTGCAAAGGCACAGTGACGTCATCAAGTTTTCCAGTTCCGTGACGTCTTTCGTTTCGAAAATTCCTCAATTGTCAACCGTGGGTGACACCATGATACAATTCTATTTGGTTGAAAAATGACTGTCCTTATGAATTTCAGCAGTTTGAGCCTTTCAGATACATTAGGAGATGTGTTCATACACATGCAAAAAGTAAGCACTGCATTAACCTGCGATCAAGCGTACTATGCTTGATACAGGGCGCTAAAAAGTACGCCGTACCTTTTCGCACCATGTCTAAGGAAAAGTACGCCTGATCGCAGGTTAACACTGCATCGCAAAGTGAACTCGTGATGTTTTCGTCAATTACCGGCCGCCATATTTAGTGGTTCCCCTGGCGTCTTCTGACAAAAGTTGGGTGAAACGCTTAGAAAAATAATTCAGAAATGATGTATCGCATAGTCCTGAGAATTGGAGAGGTGGTTTATAAATTTGTTTCCTACAAATTCCAAGCTCTTGGCCTTTTTCATTGAACGGTTTCGAATTTTATTTTTCTGTTGCGTGACAATGAAGACTATGTGTAATATAAAAACTCAAACAGTTAAAAAGAGATAAATGCTTTCTTTACACGATCTTGGTCCCCGGTACTTCTCTTAACTGATGTAAAA
>NC_090874.1:1977816-1982816 GCF_036669935.1 Montipora foliosa
AAGTGTAAGAACAGAAGTCTTGTTGAAAATCTAGAGTTTTTTCTTTATAGAAATGTTGGACGATAGTTACCCTTCGAATCCTCGGTTGATTCAGAATCGAATTACATTCTTTACTTCTTTGACGTCATTAGTTACCAGGACCCAACTGGCTCGGTTAAAAATCAAAGGACCGCTAAAACGTGTGGATACACTATGAGGAAATAAATTTTGAAATACTACACCCCGGACAATATAAACATTAAACAGAAAGTTAAAAAACGGGGGAAAAAATAAGCATTATAGGGACTTGAATTGAAGGATATTGATAAAAACTGGTAAGGTAGATGGCAGGGCTCGAGACTAACTTTTTAGCTCACTAGCCTAGTGGCTAGTATCAGGTCTGATTTCACTAGCCAAATCTAAATTTGCACTAGCCAGTCTCGTCATGTGCAGTTTCATTCATTTGTAAAAACTAGCATGAAAAAATTACCGCATTTGCAAGCACAACTCCTTTTAGTAAATTTTCTCATATTCTCATATCCATCCTCGCAACAGTGGTGCAAATGTGCTGAAGTGTACGGCTTCTCATATTTTTCTCACGAAGGCAAAGTTTCGTGGCCTTGAGCGCAATTCTCACAGAACCGTTGCCAAAACTTTGCAACTCACCAATGCACCGGGGTATGTAAAACGAGGAATAGAGTTTAAATTATACTGTAACATAAGATATGTGTTTTTATCTTTTGATCAAATAAAGACTCATCACTTATTATTATTACTTATAAGCCGTACATAAAACTAAACTGCTCGTTTGGAAGTCTGTGGAAAGGATTTTCCTTCGATTAGAGCTATTTTTTGCGATTGAAATTTTAACCTGAAAACGCCATTCTACGCATGAAGCACAAAAGCTGCGGAATGCGGGAAAATAATATATTAAATTTGGTACGTGTGCTTTATCATCTTACCTCCTCTGTAGATACCCTTCCAACCTCCATGATATTCTCCTGAATTTATCTCCTCTAAATGAGGACCATTGTCAGACGTAAAGTACACAAATGTGTTTTCTTTTAGACGTAGCTTGTCAACAGCAGACATAATCTGACCTACACTCCAATCCATTTCCTCAACATTGTCTCCATAGCGACCATGTACACTGTGATTTACAAATGGTCGAGTGTTGAACAGTGCAGTGTGTACTTTTGCAAATGACATATACAAAAGGAAGGGGCCATCTCTGTTTTCTCTAATAAAGTTGACAGCCTCATCTGTAAATCTCATTGTCAAGTTTTCCAAGCTGGTTGGTTGCTCCACGACATCATAATTTTTCAAAACAAAGCAGTTAAAGGGTCCAGTTACCAAAAAGTAGCAACTAATTGAAGTGCCAATCAACAGAGTTATTGTTAGAAGAACAATGAAAGCAGGCTTGTGTAATAAGCCTGTTAGGTAACCAACATAGAGTGTTAGTGAAGTAACTAAAATGGCACTGACAACATTGGTTACAGATAATGAGGGATAGACAAGTTGAATGAGATACTGGCCCGGTTCACAAGATCTTATATTTGTCATTGACAGGCCATAAAAATAGTGAAAACCTTGCTTTAAAGGGTGAAAATGAAAATCTTTGGTTGATAAGTGCAGCCCCAGATGCCACTTTCCTATGAAACCTGCAAAAACAAAGGGAAGCACTATGAAACATCTATGGATATGAGCAATCACTATACATCTCCCAGTAAGAAAGGTCAACCCTTCTCCTTTCTCCCCCTCCCCTTTACACCAAAAGCTGACCCATTAAAAAATGCATGCCAAAATGATAGTATTGCATTTATGGATTATGCACACACACTCAGCTGAACACCCTTTGCAGCCTCCTTCAGAAAGGTTTTCAACTGAGCACACATGTGTAAGCCACACACACTACACTGCTTGGATCAGCTGGTGAATTAAAATTGGTGACCAGAAAAAAAAAGTGATTCGAAATAATGAAAACTGGGAATGCATTTTGTTAGATGTTTAACAAGATCTTGAAGCTTAGCTTGGTGATCTACCCTGATTACTTACATACAAAACGTAGAAACATTCACTTTTTGGCAGTCTTACAGTAAGGACTTTTGAACTGTGAACACTTGACATTTTTGTGTACATTGTTTTTTTCGACGACGAAGAAATAAAGGCTCTTCCTATGATGTATAGTGTTACATGTATAGCATTTTGTAAGTGTAAAAACACTAAATACTCTTGTCAAAAGGACAAACCCACATTCTATAGTCAATAAAAAAATGTACAAAAAAATAACAAGTGTTCATGGTTCGAGTGTCCTCACTGTAAAGAAAATTTGATTTTTGTCATCTTCCAACAGCCCTTTCATAATTAACATGTTCCACTATTTTTCTCATACATTAATTTTAATGCCTTCACAAGTTTGTGAAGAACTCATAATATAATTTTTATTCTCTTGTTAAGTTAAGTAGAACTACTTAGAACTACTAATCTCTCTTTGCAAGCCGCATAGGGCTAACATTAACCATAACCTGAGCAATTTAAAAGGTCATTTTCCCCTCCACCACCAGATTGTGGAATGATTAGTCTTAGCTAAACTTAGTCTTGAGTCTATTGGGTCTTTCAAAAGAGCTTTATTTTCCTTTTTTAATGTCCATAGGTATAATGTTCTTTATGATTTTGCTCTTGATAGGTTTAATGCAAGAACCCATAATTTACATCTTTTCAAAATAGGGTGTACAGAATCTCCTAGTTGTTTTTGCGGTTTCTTCAAGGAGACCATTATTATATAAGCACTTTTTTCTTGACTGCCCACCTTATTCTGTCCCTTGAGCAAAGCTGCTCACCTCTGCTGCTCGTATATTTCCTGACAGGTGGTTGTCAATGTCTTTACTACAAATAACATCAGCTTTCTTATTTGGTTTGAATTTACTGTCACTGGAGCAAAATGATGATTTATTTTTTCATGTTCACTCTTTTATAAGGGAAACTAGGCGATTTCAAAAGAATATCTAGCCACCTGTAGGCTTTTTCTTTGTCTTTCTGCTGTGTCTCCTCTTAGGGCAAACTTTGCCAACAAATACATTTAGATAAAAAGTAAGAATTTTAATTAAAGGAATTTATTTGCTTTTACTTGGGGCAAACAAGCATCTTACTAATTGCTTGCATTCGTTCTTGTATTGTCTTAACCGAGAGGTGATTGGGTCAAGACATTTGGGTCAGCCAATGTTGAATTATGCTGTCCCCCATCCAGGATTCAAGTTGATCAATATAAAATCATCCTATGAAGTATACGTGTATTGGCAATTTTCTGTGCTCACCTTTGCGAGACAAACTTAACTTTGATTGTAATTTTAGCTTCTTTATGTTGGTATTAAAAAAACAGCGCTGTTCAACAAAGCCAAATTTTTCCCACATTGTTGTTGTGTTTTGCTTCGCAAAGAGAGCGCAGCATTGATAGTGCATAAATAAATACTTTTTAAAAAGAATGGGGTTTTCGAAATTTGAAAAAATGTCAGGTCACTGAATCAGTTTTTATGACATTTTCAAAAAACTGAATTTTGAAGTGTCTTATCATTACCATGGCAACAACTGGGGACTCGTGAACACCCTCACAAATTGCCTGAGAATAGATAGACAATATAAAAACGTTTCCCCACGGACAAAAGACGACAGGATTGTAATCCTCTTTCCAATTCCATTGGAAAGAGGATTACCACTGTTATTACCACTGTTATTACATAACTTGAGCCTCCCTAAACCTCTCAAACAAGACGATTCCTCTACACTTGTAGGGGCGTGTCCACGAATGAAGCAAATCACTGCTCTGCATACTTTTCGAAAGGTTGGAGAGCTTGCGCGCAGCCTAAAAAAGATCAAAGAACGACGGGAACGACGATAGAATAAGATACACACCGACCTGTTTTGTAGCCAGCAACAGATACAATCTCCGCAATGGTAGTTTCATTTTGAGGCAGCCCCCCTGATGAGCTTGTTCGAAGGAACATTCTGTACTGACCGCTGTCTGACGCAAGTCCGGAGCGAATAGGATATCTTCCGGTCATCAGTGCTGCTCTGTTCGGTGTGCAAACTGAATCAGGATGAACATCGTGCAACAAGAGAGCTCCTCCCTCAGCGAGTCGATCGATGTTGGGTGTTCTGATCGTGTCGTTTCCAAAACAACCCACGTCTGCAATCCCAAGATCGTCCACAAGGAAAACGACGATGTTTGGCTTTGCAGATATGAAGCCAATCACAATAAATGACAAAGTAAGTTTAATCAAAAGGTACTTGTACATCGTGGTTGCAAAAGAATGTCGGGGTGTGACAGTAATCAACGATATCTGGGTATTATCTGTGATAGACTGTCACAGGTGTTTGTTTAGACTTGATATTTACACCGGTAATTTTGAGAGTTCGAGTACATTTTTTTCGAAGGAGCCGTATGGCGAGTGCAATTTGTAGTCTTTGAAAAATATACGAGTGGCTATTTTTTCCAAACTGCACTAGGAAACAACGTGATTATTCACAATAGTCATGAAAACATCGCGCCAAAATTGCGACACCCAGGGCTAGTATTTGATTGGCTATCTATGGACCAATTTAGGGTGCGTTCGATTGACCGTATTCCGGAATAGGAATAAATGGAATAGAAGTTAGAAATCCTTCGTTTTTACGGAGATTCACATGAAAATTGTCAAACACTTGCTACAATGCTGTTTTAGACATATCTTTATCATTCTTGTTGCTTCAAAACGCCAGACATACCGTTTAAATCATCACTTCACGTATTCTTATTCCGGAATAGGGTCAATCGAACGCGCCTTTAGGGTGCGTTCGATTGACCCTATTCTGGATACTTTTATTACACCCGCATGTAAGACAGACCGATTCAAGAACAGTATTGTATTAAAAGATCCTGTATTGGAAACGTTTATATGTAGATTTGAAAGAATTTATAGACCACTTCACGCCCTTGAGTGCATCATGGGAAATCAGGGCAACAGCGCGGGAAATTTCAAGGTTTG
>NC_090874.1:1987816-1995316 GCF_036669935.1 Montipora foliosa
ACAGAGTCACAGAAAAAGTTATTGATTAGTTGAATCTTCAGATATATATTTTTATACATATAATCACTAATACCTCTAATTGACTTATCTTTTCGCCTTAAAAATTTCTAAAGAGTCAGCGGATACAACATCAAAGGGTAGACTATTCCCTATCATCATAGAAGTCACAGTAGACTGAGTATATCCGTCATGATCCCCTTTATAGAAACAAGCAGCCGCTCTCTGCATATTTTCCAGCCTATCATATCACATTGATAGTATGGACCTTAAATTACTGGTGCATATTCCAATTTGGGTCTAACTAGGATTTTGTATAAGTACTTTTGATATTTTGTTTAAAAAACCAGAATTTTTTCAAACTACGCCCTTTTAATTATGATGGTGATTCCACCTCAAGTTTGTGTCCAGGATGACTCCCCAATAAGAGTGTATATTACTGTAACATAGCCTAGCCTCTAACAGGTGGTTCTTCTGCCTGCATATCTACATGTTTAAACATTTTGTTGGATTACATCAACAACATGGCATCCGGGTAGCCATTATAATACGCTCTAGCAGGCCAAACTCATTACCCTTTCTTCACTGTAAAAATTCTTGGCGGCGCATGCTTCAAAATTCCAAAAAACATTAATTTTTTAACAACAATAAGAGCAAGGTGACACACGCTAACACAAACCTGGTTTCACGATCACAACTGGTTGGTGTTAGCTATAGTGTGTGTCACCTTAATTGCTTTTATTGTTGTTATCGTTTTTTCGCTCACAGAGTTCCAGTCCATACTAAGCCCTGACAGAAAGTGTGATTTTTCGAGTTCCTGTGTGATTTTGTGTTCAATCATTTCCAGACGCCAAAGTACAAATTCTCCATTTCGGTGCAATTCGTTTCCCAAAGGACAGTGAACCACCCCAAAAAGCGCTGGGAAGAACACGAACTCGCGCGCATATTTCGAGGGCATTGCGCGCGCGTTTTAATGTGAATACGGAAACGAGGTCATGTCTCTGGACCAGAAGGCTCTGCGTTCATTTTTCTGTCGTGTGAGAGAGGTGAGATTCGGAATTCGTCGCCATGCCTGTGTACTTTCAGCGGCCAGAAAATGCTCTTAAAAGGGCAAACGGTTAGTAATAATTATGTTTATGTGAGAAATATTTATTTAGCAGTTTGTCCTAAAAAAACTCAAAGGGCTGCACGATAAATCCCTTATTTCAATTGATTTTCTCCGCGTGAATCGAACTTCGTCGGCTTTTGTCATATTTAGCCTTCGACGAAATGTTTTTTGTGCTCTTTCCGACCTGTGTATCTTTGGTTACTTAGTGGTAAACTGATCGCGTCACATAGTTTCCTCTGGTCTTCAAAGCCATACGTGTACATTAATTGGGCCTTGGGAGAGCAGAGAGTATAAAAGAAGGACACTTACCACGTGATTTGGCTGCAACTAAAGATGAATTGATAGCTGTTTCCCTTGATTAATGGAAAGTTAGAGCCCTCCATGATGATAACTTTATGTTACATGTTTCGTTCTACAAAAGCTTCCAACTAATTTGCATGGAAGCAAGCAAACATTCTTTCTACAATCTTGGACAGAATAAAAAGGAACAGCAAACCCCCATCCCCCCCCCCCAAAGCAATGATGAAGCCGGGCAAAAGCCAAAACGCGCCATTTTCCCATCCTTGATTTGGGGGGGGGGGGAGGGGGGTTGCAAATTTCCCATCTATTTTGTCCAAGATTGTAGTTTCTCTTGGGATCATTGTAATGTACCAGTTAAAGTGAAGCTTCAACATCCCCGGACCCCCCCTCCCCCCTGGGCAACCCCCCCCGGGCATTTGAATTTTTGGAAATTTTTTGTTCAAATGCCGCCCTCCCCAGCTCCGGGAAAATTACCAGATTTTTATAAACTGAATGCATTGGTTTTATGGAGTTTCATGCAACAACACTTAAATACATTCCATACATTCATTCCATTATTTATACACCTACATATCAATCGTCGCAAATGTATTAAAATATTCGTAAATACACCAGGTCGGTCAAAGCAATTGACCTCTATAAATCGTATCCGGCAGCGTCAGTATTTTATTGAATTATTTTATTGAATTATTCAAGGCTGCTGCCTAAGAAAATTTTAAAGGGACCCTCAGAGCTAAACACTGAGAACTTAGGAGCCCAACATATGAAGTGAAAGGTGTTGCTGTGAAAAATTAAGGAGCCCAGAGCTATTCTTTGGGAGCCCCAGGCTACCGGGCTCCTGTTAGGCAACAGCCTTGTTATTGTTTATATATTTATATATTCAAAGATAATATACATTGGTTGTTAATACCTTCAAATACAGATTAAAGTTTGTGTAGGCCTTTGCTTTTCAACCGATCAGCCACAAATGCGGAATCTTTACCTTTAAATACATCTAAGTTTGTCTCCGCTATGATTTATCAACCCACATGGAAAGGTAACATGAAATTGAGGCTAGCGTTCAAATTCCCCACCCCCTGTGAGTGGTGATCAAATCCCTACCCCCAGGAAGGCTAACCTGATCAAATTTCCTCCCCCCGGGTAGGGAAGCTTTAATTTGACTGGTACATAAGTCCCAACAGAAAATAAAAACAATGTTTACGCGAAATTTTGGAGGGACAAACAAAGGGTATTATGGTATTTTTGATATTGGCTAATATATGTATCCTAACTCAGTTATTTCATTGTTGCCAAAGGGTGGTCAGCCTTCCAGCATCAACTTAGTGAGAAAAATTAATAAATTCTTTCAAACGTAGTCAGGAATTAAATTACCCTTATTCTGCTTTTGACTTTATGCTCATGTGTACTTCTTGATAATAACTTTAGAATTCATAGAAGTTGGGAAGAAAGAGCCAGCATTGGATGCTCTGTATGATGTAATAAAGAGCAAGAAACATCGGACATGGCAAAATAAGATTCATGAGCCTATTCTTTTCAAGTATTTAGAGCTGTGTGTTGAGCTCCGAAGAAGCCATGTTGCAAAAGAGGGATTATACCAGTACAAGTTAATTTGCCAGCAAGTTAACATTGCATCGCTGGAGGATGTTATTCGTTACTTCCTCAAGCTTGCTGAGGATCGGGCAGAGACTGCTCGTAAGGAATCGAGAGACCAGGTTCCCATGGTGGAAGATTTGGATCAGATAATGACCCCAGAAAGGTATTGTGATAGGGTATTGGGAAACACAGGGTATTGCAAAACATCTCAAGGAATCCGTGTGCTGTCGTTCGTGGACTGTATCTACTGTTGGCCCAAGCTGATAAATGATCAAGATTTCCACAGCTGAAAAAAAGAAAAAAAGAACAACGTCAGTTTAACATACTTCGCCATTGGGTTCTCTGTCATTTTGGTCACAAAAAAAAAATTCTTGAAATTCGTATGGAAAGCATTCTGTTACAGAACACATGGGAATTCCAACACTAAGAACTTAACTCCTCAACCTGGACATAAACGTTGATAGAATGAAATCATCCAACTACAAGAATCTGAAAATAACAGCTTACCTTGAAATTTGAGGAACTTGATCATCTCTCCATAGCGAGAAATGGGAATGTTCAATTTCGTTGTAAAATTTGCCATTCGCATGGCGTGTGATATTTGCATAAACGTTTGATTTTTTTTCTGCATCCAATTGGACCCTTTGTTTTATATTCTGGGCAATGACACACTGGTTTAGGAAAGGGCTTGAAGATATTCCTTAAGCATTTTCAGAAGCAGACCTGGAACAGAGTTTTTTAGATATCTAACAATCATGTCAATTTAAACGTATTTCAAAAATTGCCAATCTGGTTTTTTTTTTCATTAGCATATTACTCAGTTTTGTCAGTGGAGAAGACACTCAGGACCGTACAGATCGGGTCATGTTGACACCTTGGGTCAAGTTTCTGTGGGAAGCTTATCGCAATGTCCTGGAGCTGCTGAGGAATAATGTGCGAGTAGAGAAGCTCTACCATGACACCGCTCAGCAAGGTTTGTTAATCACTCACTGAAAAACTATGTCCCCATTAAAGAAGAGAATAGAATAAAATAGAATAGATGCTTTATCAAAATTGCCTCACAGCCCATAGGCAGATTTATGCAATTATAATTTACAGTAAATTTGATGTGATTTCCCAATCCAAAGCACCCTTAATCGTTCATCGTAAACTTTTGTCTTAATGCTTTTTTTATTTTGCTGTAATACTTAACAGAATATTTACATTTCATCTGTTGGGTCTGGAAGCCTTCTTTGTTGGGTTCCTGAGAAATGTATCAAACAGAGCTTGTAATTGAAAATCGAAACATTTATGAGACAAAAACAGATTTATCACAAATCACAATGCTGACAAGCACAAAAGCGAAGGACATGGTTAATAAATATTAAATTTTACAATCTGAATGTTTTTGGGTTAGATTAAAGCGATATATTATTGAACATGCGGTACCGAACGATTATTGTGAAGTTTTGCACATACGGTGAAAACAGGAAGTTGCCTTGGTCCAGAGTGCTGATCAACAGGATTTGTTTCAACATCATTTGCCAATCTTAAAAGCGACAAAGGCACATTTGAGTAAGCAAAAAGGCTTCCTCATTTCACAGAAAGAATACACTTCTGTCATCTTTATAAAAAATCCTCGCGTATCACATTTCAACCCACCTATGCAAATTTGTTAAGCTTGAATATTACACAACATGATGAATTCACAAAGTGTAGTTCCAGAAAATATCCATACCCCCACCACGGGGGAAATTTCATACAGGACCTCCCCACCCCCCAGCCCCTTCAGATTTTCCATTTTACCGAGGACGCGATAACCCCTCCTCCTCCCTGGAAATTCCAAAAAATGTTGAACACCCCCAATACCCCCTGGAAATTATGTTCTTCAAAGCAAACAACAAACAAGAGGCCGTGTATCTAGCGTCAGGCATGTATTTGAGACGATGTGGTAAACATTGCGTACATGCGTAAGTTAAAAGTCGCAAATTATCCTAAATACATAACCTTAACTTTATTATTTTTATGTATACAGAAGCTGGTCTAAAACGTAAAATACAGTATTGCCAGTATTCGAAGGGAGCTACTACCACACTAGTTGCAAATAAACAATTTTTGAGCTGTTTATAAAATGTGCGAAACATAAATTTCGTGCACTTAAAATGGACACAATCGCAAGCACATTTAATGACGCATTTTTTACAAAATTATGTAACGAAGAAGAGAAAAAGAAAGACAAATGAGTTAATAGCAAGTTTTCTTTACTCATCTTGCCAAATGACAGCCTCTAATGTATAAAAGATGCTTCACAAGTGCAGTGATTCTCGATAAGTATCCAGCAAGAACATTCACTGGCAAGTTACCAGTCCATCACGGACAACTACTATTAATCTTTGGAGACTGGTAATGAGTAGTGGCGGCTCCCATCCAAAATCGTCTTTATTTCACGGTTTTATTTGGTGCTGGTTTGCTTCCAAAGCATTATTAGGAAAAAGGAAAACCTTCTGTGGCAACAGCACTAATAGAAGTATCATAATTTAACTACTTAAAACTTCAGAACGTCCCACAAAAGTTGGTAAGCGGCACCTTCTAACGTATGAAGTGAGTCGACGATTGATTTCCTTCCATCTGGATGTGAATTTCGCCTCAAACCCCCCCTCCACTCCGGGATTTCCTGGGGCTTTGACCCCCCCTGGGGCTTTTGACCCCCCCCCCCCCCCCCCCACCCCCTTGGAATTTCCAATTCCCTCCGTGGTGGGGGTATGGATATTTTCTGAAACCACACAAAGGAAAATCTCTCAAAAACCTTTTCCAGCGAAAAATGTATTGAAACAAACAACATATTTGCTATTAGTTGCAAAAAACCCTTCCTATTTCATTGTGTGCACAAAAACAAGAAAGCCAATCACGTCAAAATTAATTATCATACGCAACAAAATAAATTTCAGGATCAAACCCTTTTCTGAAGAACCTTTCCTTGAATAATGAAGCACAAAATAGACAACAAGCTTTCTTTCAAATAATTCTTGACTGTCACACTTCCAATTATTTTTTTACCTGAAGACTGCAGAGTTGAGCTCAAAGCTCAAAATAAATGTAAATAGCCAGACAACAGTAAACACAGATGCATTCAAAGTGTTTGATTCTTTCTCTGAGTTTGTTAAACCCATACACCAAATTCATAAATGGCGGCTAACCTGGGTTGACTGGCGGCCAGACATGACATCGAGGCGTTTTAGGATAAACACACAGTACTTTCGAGGAGGGAAGGAGAAAATAAAGGATCGACGCGGGGAAAATTACATTCCCAGTTCTTCTTTAAGCGTGAGAAGGTCATCGGTATTAAAAAATGATCAGCTACGGTTTTGTTTAAGAAACCTCACCAGAGTTTGACTCAACAACAGCACAACTCGCACCCTGCTTGGCCAATTTTCGCTTTTTGTACAACGATTCGGATCCGGATTCATAAGAAAACTGTCTTTCCCTTGAATGATGTATTCTTCGACTCTTAAAAAAGCAATAGCAACAAAAAGAAAAACAAGAGCTCTTTTTAATTTCTTCCAAACAGATGACTTGATTTTACACAATTATGCCATAAATAAATGTAGTCAATGTGCCTCTTGTATTACTGGTCTATTTCTACATCAAGATATTTCATTGCTGGTGGCTTACTGGAACCCAACTCTGGTTATCCTTGAGGTTTTCGAACACTGACCGCCATCTTGGATTCAAACAACAACATCCAAGAACTCAACAACCGAAGCCTGTTACAGCTAGACGAGCTTACTCCAGTTCAGAGTTAAAGAACATACGAGCCCATCAACCCAAATGTAGACTACAGCCGCAATTATGGAGAAAGTGGCAAGATCTGGGTTTAACTAAACGTTATAGATCGAAACGTGGTGGTCAACCGAGGATCCAGTGGAACCCTGTCCCTCCACTCACAGGTATCCCACTCCCACCTTCACTATCTCCAAATGGCTCAAACCATTCAAGTGTGAGACCCCTTGCGAAGAATGTGATTCCAACGACTATGGTAGCTAATGTCCAATCGCTAGCACCGAAACTAGATGAACTGTTAGCTGTATTGAAAGTATATCCAGCTGAATTTGTCTGTCTTACAGAAACCTGGCTCAACGAGTCTTGTCCTGACTCCTTAGTTCATCTCCCGGGTTATCTGTGCTTCAGGAATGATCGACAGAACCGTTGTGGAGGCGGGGTCTGTGCATATGTCAAATCATTGTTCCCATGCAAGCGTATGTCTGATTTTGAGGAACCAGTCCTTGAGTCTGTATGGACACTTGTCCGTCCCTACCGACTGCCCAGATGTGCTTCGTGCATTTTGGTTGGAGCAGTATACCATCCTCCATCTAATGGTGATATGAATGAGTGCTTGGTAGGTCACATTGACAGGAACTGTGAGACATTCTTATCGAAACACCATGATGGAGTGATCATCGTAACAGGTGATTTTAACCCGATCAGTACAGGCTTGAAGCCTAATTATGTCACATACAAGACTG
>NC_090874.1:2002816-2007816 GCF_036669935.1 Montipora foliosa
ACACTCAAAAATGTGAACTAAGCAAGGTACAGATTTTGTCAGCCAGCTTTATGCAAAACAAATATTGATGCAAAAGTAAATAAATATTGATATACAGTTTTTAAGAAGAACAGAAGGAAGTTTTCAGGAAGTGTTGAATAAAACAATTTGCCATCAGCAACAAAATTTGTGACATGAAAACATCATAAATTTTGTGCAGTGATTATAACAAGTTACCATTAACGAAAAAACATTTTGGGAGATTTTTGCTACATTCTACTTTTCTATCGTACTCGTGGTTGTACAAGAAGTGACATTGATTTTAGTGGCCGCCTGTGATCAAGTCATAGTTGGTGTTACTAACAACTCAGGAAACTAAGGATACATCTGTGACAAAATGACGTTAAGACACCGGGTTTTTGTTAGTTTGCTTTTTTGTTTCAAGTGTTGTAAAGTTTGACAAGGTATGTGCGAGTTCATCACCACGATCACAATTGTTGATGCAAGTCTAAGTGGCAACTTAAGTTAATCCCCTTCGAATGGGGTCAGTACCTGGATGGGGGACCGCTGTGAAGTGAAATAAATATATATTCTGGTATTTTAAACTTGATTTCATTTTTTTATTTTGTTTGGCCGCTAAATGCTATTTTCTTATCTTCTTTCTACATCGGAACGACCGAACAAACTGGTTCGCAAGAAACAGGTCAATTGAAGTATTTGTTTTATGCAAAATATTGTTCACAGTGGAACACACAAGAATGAATCAAGATCTAGAAATAACATAGAAAATTGTCCTTACCTTTAAAGCTTGCCATTCTAAAAAAAAAAGGATCTGTCCAGTTTATCAGTTACATGTACTTTCAGACGTTGGGTTTTATACTGTGTCAACCATCGTGGGTGGAAAGAATTCCACACTAAATGTTTGCTTTCATGTCACTAACGGAAGTTCATCACCATGGCTGATTGGTCTAATGCCAAAAGACTGCCAAAAAGTTGGGAAAAGTGTGGGTGTTCCAATCGCCCCATGGGAGTTTGGAAATACTGAAGGACGTAAAATTGGATTCTTGCAATCGGAGCATAATTCAATATCCATGGGGTATGCACATTTCTGACTACCAACAAAAAAAAGACACTTGACTGGTTTTAAGACATGGTATGCCTACCACATCCCATGTAATGTGATCTTGGTTTTTACAAGTCTGGTAATTTACAGCTATGTGTATGAGTGCAAAGTTGGTCCAGCGTCTTGTGTTTCAAGAGGGTTTATTAACCACTACTTTTAGGTGATAAACCTCTGTTTTAAATTGATGGTAATGCTGGTGAATTCAATTTCAGCTTTCAAATTTTGTTTGAAGTATTCCAGACGAACAGAGTTTCGAAAGTTATGTGACAATGTAAGTACATATTGTAAATTCTTATTTCAGAGCTAATGATAACAGTTAGGCTGTGCTATTAATAATTATCAATTGCATAGCCTTAATTGTTGATGGGTTTGTATGTGTCCTTTTCAGTTAAGGAATCATTTGAATAATGCAATCAAGCATCAAGGCCAGCCTAACACAGTAAACCTCACGAATCCAGAAACTTTGCAGCTTCATTTGGAAACTCGTCTTGCTCAGTTAGAGAGTGCAATCAATATGGAATTATGGCAGGTGTGTGTGGAACATTGTTTTTTAGCTTCACATGTTATCTATAAATACCTTTTGCCAAGGAAAAGTTAAAATCCGTCTTGCCCATTGTGCAAGCAAACTTAATGAGCCACTTGCAAGTTTGAATTTCATCCACAAAAATTTTAAAGGCCTTAGAGAGGTTTCTGTTTGGTGCATTGTCAACGTCAGTGTAGACGCACATGAAAACCCTCAGCTGTCAATTTCAGTATGTCAAGAATTGAGGCAGAAGAAACTCGAGACGTTTTTTGACGAGTGCATCCTCAAGTTAATCGAGTCAAAGGAATGTACACCCCAATACATGATCCAATGTAGCCAATACATGATCATTCGGACTCTTGTTTTTTCCTTTCCTATTATTTTGTATTGGGAGGAAATGCATTGCACTGAGCGCTCAGGAAAAACAGAAGTCTTGTCTGCACAACACTTTCTCCACACTCCCAACAATCATGACAAACTTGAAGGAAAGTTACATACAATCACCTAAACTGACTCCAAAGGGTAATCGTGCAATTTAAGTGATCACAACACAACTGAGTCTACAAAACAGAACCCTGATCACCTACATCCTGAAACTGATCATTCCTATAACATAGAAGCAGAGGACTCATGACTTTAATGAACAAAAAAATAACATGTCTGTTTCCAAATGGTCTTGATAATAGCAGACAAGTAAAGAATTTTAAGAAAACGAGGAAACCTTTGAGTTTATAAAACATGTTTCAACAGAAACTTCTGCCGTCCTCAGTTAGTCAGAATACAAAGCGATGGAAGCTGAATTTATAATAAATAGAAAATGCCAATGTGAAAAATAGTAACAACGGAATGAAGTATAGTGTGAAAATGTGGGAATCAAAAAGATAGTTTGAGGTTGACATGGTGTAATTGTTGATTCAAAGAGGCTTGAGATAAGAGGCTATCCATATTCAGAGAGAATAACTTTCTTTGAATCAACAATAATTACACCATGTCAACCTTAAGCTATCTTTTTGATTCCCACATTTTCATGCTGTACTTCATTCTGTTGTTACAGTAACTATTTTTCACATTATCATTTTCCCATTTATTGTAAATTCAGCATCCATCCCTTTGTATTCTGACTAACTCACAGAGGATGGCAGAAGTTTCTGTCAAAACATGTTTTATAAACGCAGAGGTTGCTTCGTTTTCTCAAAATGTTTGACATGTCTGTTGGTTTGCAGGTTTTGGATTGGATAAATTAGAGTCTAATTAAAACAGTTTTTAAAATCAATATGTTTAGGCATCTATTGATATATTTCAACAAGCTCCCTCATAGGTCTGCTCACAAACCACTTATATGAAGCTACGAATCTGTGTTTCTTGATTGTAAAGTTGAAGACCCATTATTCTAAAATAAGTAATCTTTATACAATAAAACCACTTACACTTTAATATTCTTCACGTGGAGCGTCTGTGTTTGTAATAAAAAGACGTTTGGTTCGCGAATTTGTATAAACTATGATGTTTGTTATGTATGTTTGGGTGTTCATGACACATGGAGCATGTAAAACAGTGTGAAAGAAGGAAAATTTTAGAAGTTTTATTTGAGGGCTAATTGAGGTTTTACGTTAAAACCATTAAAAATAATATCTTAAGGCTGCCGTATTTTATAATGTAAATTATTTATGTGGCAACAGGAGGCATTTAAAGCTGTGGAAGATGTTTATGGTCTAATGCAACTCTCCAAGAGACCTCCAAAACCACAAGTGATGGCCAACTATTACCAAAAGGTTGCCCTTGTTTTTTGGAAAGCTGATAACTACTTGTTCCATGCTGCTACTCTTCATCGCCTGTATAACCTTTCCAGGGAACAGAAACGGACCATGACTGCAGAGGAACACCAAAAGTGGGTCAATTATTGTTTTAAGTTTTTTTTTGTTCATCTAGGTACAAGAATAGAGTTGATCTCTCTAATAGTGATGATAAGATATTTTGAACTCATCTCCTCAGTACTTAGTACAGACCGCACAGTAGAATACAGCCCGCTAAATTAGCCAATCATAGCATGTGTACTATCTGAGAGATATAATTTCTTGCTTTTGTTCAGTCACACCTGCCCAAGAAATCAAAATGGTGGACAGGCATGCTTGTAGTGGTTTGGCCTTGCGCACGGTGTTGGTGTTCAAATGCCAATTACTGACAATACCCGACTTTTAGCTGTTATTTCTTTGTTACAAAGTAATTATCTGTAATAATACTGACAACAAAAGTTTCTCTAGTATGTCTGCTGTATATTTTAATACTTGCCGTGCTTTACTTTGCTTTGTTAGCACGTAGCACCAAAACAATCTTGGTGGAATCGGAAAGTCTTTGTTGGGTGTGTTACATTTTTATCGGGAACATCACACTTTTAGGGTGCATTCCATTGACTGTATTCTGGAATAGGAATACATGGAATAGAAGTCAGAAATCCTTCGTTTTTACGTGTACGTAGATTCATGTTAAAATTGTCAAACACCTGCTAAAATGCTATTTTAAACATATCTTTATCATCCTTGTTGCTTCAAAACGTGAAACATACCATTTTAAATCATCTCTCTACGTATTCTTATTCCGGACTAGGGTCAATCAAACGTACCCTTGGTATAGTTTATATCGTTCATTTGGTTTGCGGCAACTATTGTTTGAAACGATGGAAAGAAAAGATTTCAAGTGGTTTGAAGGTTTGGAGCCTTTCAAAGTTTGTACTTTGCTTGAAAGAATTAGTCACATACTGAGTAAAAATTGTCACATACTAGGCAACCAAACTTTGTTCAACTGTTTATTTTGGGTTATGTACAAAAGAAATACCTTATTACATGAAATTTTCGCGACACGTTAATTTCGCGAATTTCGCAATTAAAAAAACATCTCGAAATTTAAGTGAAGCGAAAATTAATTGACTCACATTATGTCAATAACTAAAACAGCGACTTTATTACACGTTTATAACAATCATTTTGAGCTATTCTGTGGTAATGTTCTGGTCCTCTCCATCGCTACTGCTTTCCGTCTCTACTCCAGGTAGCATTTCTTTTGTACAATCCTTAAACTGTCCATTTACTGGATCCTTGAGTGTGTCTCACTCAAAAACGCGAAATTAAAGTGAGTCAAAATGCAAAAATTTCGCAAAATCGCGAAATTAAGGTGTCGCGAAATATGCGAACCTCAAAATTGTGAAATTAACGTGTTGTGAAAAATTTCATGTAATAAGGTATCATGTTAGTCTATCTTAGAGGAATGATTAAATGAAGGAAATAAAGTGTTTTACAAACCATTGAAACGACTCGAATGAAACGAACCAAACCAACCCAACCTTAGATCAAACCATTTAACACTAAGCAAAACAAGAAA
>NC_090874.1:2012816-2040316 GCF_036669935.1 Montipora foliosa
TACTGATACTGCTTTATAATTCAATGAATAATAACTGTTTGTGATGGATAATCCATTGGTGCTTTGAGCAAAGAAAAGTGCAGATTTACTGTAACCGTGACGCACATGAATGCAGTTTGTCCAGTTTATACATGAACCTCCAAAGATCAGTCAAGCATTAAGCTCATTATTTCAAGAAAATTTGTCTTCTGAGTCTTAAAACCTGACTTGAGATTCTATAATCAAAGTTGATATAATCATTTTGAGTTTTGAGACTTGCAAGTGACTCCTTTGAGCAGTACTTTACATGCACTTCCAATCCACTGGGATTTTGTGGTAACCATCAATACATCTTGGTGGAGTTATTCAAGTAATGATATTTGCTTGTATACAATACATACAATACAATACAATACATACTTAATTGGCCGCTCCCCAAGGGGGCTTTTCAGGGCCAATGAAACACAACCAAACAACATGGCGGCCATCTTGAACCGGAAGTGAAATTGAAAGTGGCGTAAAACGTTTAACAGACATTCAAAGTGCTAAATTTAGAACAATACTAGACATGGCCCCATCCCCAAAATGATTTTCAACTCAGTTAATATGGGTTTTTCAAAATGGTGGCCATCTTTAACCGAAAATGAAATTGAATATGGCATAAAATGTTTGTCTACGTTTCAGAAAGAGCTAAGAAGTTTTGTTACTGTTTAACAGGAAGCAAACAAGACAAGGTATTGCATGATTGCTGAAATCGTGTTTATTCCACACATGTGCCTTTTAAAACAAAAGTGAAATCACTCCTAGTTTTGTCCCATAGAACTAGCAATTATCACACTCAACTGAGCTTTAATGAAGAGCCATCCCTCGAAGAATGGCCTTGCGACAGCTTCATACCCCTCTGCACCCCTTCTGACAACCACATTTTATCAGCTGTTTGCATGACTGGAAGAGTTGTCCGGAAAGGCCTCTAGTTCCCCTCCATTGACCAGCCCCATCTTGAGGACTTGGCAGGCACAGATCTGGCTCCAACACTTCTCCCCAAATGTGGCCATCTTGATAGGTGGCACATTTGACATGTTGCAGTAGTGAGTGCATCACGTGTAGGGGGTAGGGAATCAAATCGTCACCCCATTCTGGATAAACAGCTGTTTCCGTGCTTCATTTACCGATGGGGATGTACTTGTTCTGTCATACAGAAAAAAAAATAAAGTGGTCATGTGTCGACATCCAATCATCTGGAATATCCCGTGGTGTGCTGGAGAGACCAATGAAAACAGAAGTTATTTGCGGGAAGGTGTTCCAGGTGTCTACTGCTAACTTCTTGTTCTTTCCATGAAAAAAGGACACTGTGTCACACCCTGGGAAGGCATGGAATGCTGGTAGACCAAGTGCGACATCACTGCCAACTGGGTTGGCAACTTCATGTGCTGAAATAAAGAGTAGGTTTGCTCCAGTTCCTAACGCCACCCAGAGTTCTGTCATCTGCCTGTGTACGCTGTTTCAATCTGTGTCTACTGTACGAAGAACCACTCGTTTGCATCCACACAGTCTTCTTCATGCAAACAAAGGGTTAAGCTGGAGGTGTCCTTTTGAGGAGTGTTGTGGAGCACCTGTCTTCTTTATGTAGAGACCACATGTATCGTCCCACTATTGACAGCTGTAATGTACTCTCAGAGGTACCTAAACAGCTCCTTCTTATTCCGATCTTCACGTCCAATTTCTTATCTGGTGCCACTTGTTGGCAAATTCTGTTGCACTGTTTACTTTGTGTTGTTACCTTTATGCTATTCTCTATGTATTCGTCAAAGACTAGGTCGAATTGTTTCCGTGTTAGAGCTGGGACAAGATATAAGGGACCAGTGCCTCTCCATCAGTGCAATCATCACATTGCAATGCTCTGGAGGTGAACATCGTGGAGTTGTAAGTGCCTGTAGGGCGGTCATCAGTTCTGAAGTAGTCTAGGGTTACCCAGATCTGAAATGGATTGGACATCCTTCATTTTCATGTTGGAAGAATTTTCTTGTCCGACACGTGATAAAAAGTCACAAAAAAAAGGGAGGAGTCGCTTTTCATGAATGTAGTTGTTGTGTTTTTGATGGCTTTTTCTGAGGAATAGAGAAAATGGAGAGCTTGTTCCTTGCATTGGGTTCATCTATTTGTTTGTTTCGGACTGACAGTTGTTTGGCTATAAACGCACTGCAGTGTTCTTTTTCAATTTCCTTCATTCTCATCAGATCAGAGATCATTGCTCTCTTCTTGAAAGGGATCCCCCATTTCTTCAATGGCTTCAGTCACAGACTTGACATCTTTGTGAAAATGTAACGGGTATGCTTTTTCAGCCTTGTGATGGTGATGGTGCTGGGACCCACAACTTGCATAAGAAAGATTTTGGTCTCTGAACTCTTCTATGAGACGTGCCATTTTCGGACCAGATAGCATCCATCTACAAAGTGCGTTCGGATTTTCCGTCAAGTCGACTACTCCCCTGTCCCCTTTTACCATCTCACTATTCTGTTCACATGCTTGATCTATAGGCATACAAGAAAATCCATGCGCTGACTTGGACAGGCCCTGCACGAAAGCCTGTGCGACATCTGGTGCTTTTGTATCCAGCGCGATAACATTCAAGGCGTGCCAAATCATAGCTACTGATTTTGCTTGGTCCGAAAACAGAGGCAGGAGGGCAGATATTGCAGTTGCAGATGGGGGGAAACTGTAAAGCTAATATGAATGGATTGCTGCCCATGACATCTGTGCATTCCAGTGCTACCCTGAACCATGATATTGCTGGCAGTCTCGAGCCACAATGTCTCGTGTTTCAAACAATGTTTGAACATACTTCCCGTCAAGTGTTATCTCTGCTGCTGTTGCCGGGATGTGAGCCTTAGATGTATTTTCTTCCACAGGTTGTGGTCGATATTATCTACAGCTGCTGATGTAAAAGCAGCCTTGTGCAGATTTGAGGGGCACACAATCGTTTTTGCTCGCAACTTTTCATAAATTTCTTTTGGCTTTAAAGCACATTGTCCCATGGAGGGTCACAATAATTATTGTACGTAAACTTCATTGTAAAGCATAAGTAATGGGTTACGTTAAGTGAGTTAACAGATAACTATTGGTAAAAAAGAATCACAATATTTGTTTTGGTATAAATGTAGGTCGCAATCAATCTTACTTATTCACTTTTCCTTAGCACCTCCAAGTCTTAATTTTTATCAAGTATCAGAGCACTCATACTTTTCTTAGTCTTCACAAGATGAATTACGGTAAACACTAGACAGGAGCTGGTATCGTACATAATACATTTATTCAGTCCCAAAACTTCTTTACCCTGATATTTTAATTTACAAGTCAGAAAGGCCAGAAAACGTTCTCTTTCACTGTATTTTATTAATTCTCTGATAGGGTATTCTCGCTTTTATTAAAGAGGCACTGTCACGGTTTCTGAAGTTAAAGCAACACACAAAATAACACACGAAAGACAGAACTATGTGGGATTCAATTCGAAACTTCACAATTCTGGCTGACAAAATGTCTGAAAGTCAATGTGAGCTATTGGAACTATTGGCCTTAGCAAAGTGTCTCGCAGTGAATACAGAGAACTGTTCTGAGTTTGCTCTCATTTTGCTCTCTTTTGCTGCACAAACTCAACCCACTTCTCTCTACGCCTTTTCACCCTGGGCGGTTACGATCAAAGAAAGAACTCATTGAACTGTTTGTCAAAGATTAATCGGAAAACAATGCTCCTTTTGCTAGACCTTTTAAATTGCATGGAAAGTAAAAGTGATGAAATTTGACAGAAGTCATTGAGGATTGAGGGTCTTAAATTTCGAAATAATGCACTGTAGACGTTTTCCTTGCTGCCATTGGCGGATTGAAATTTGATAGTAACAGAGGTGACGTTCCATGTTTAAAGTGCTACTATCACAAAATTTGCATCTTCCCTGTCTAAGCCATTTTGGCACATGAACATGTAGTCTGTACGAGAAGAAGAATGCTGTTTACCATTTTCAAATATCTCTTTTTGTTCTGGAGATATTTAAGTTTTTTTTAATATGCAAATTAGCCAAGCGATGATGTCATAAACCCAACCAAGTTTTGATGAAGTATGATGGAGAAAGATATCTCAGCCAATTTGTATCAGAAATACTTGGTTCTTTGCAGTAAGATTCTAGTAGATGTGTTCCACAATATGAGCATACCATTGTTGTTACCATGAAAACATACTGGGTTCCAGACCTCCCTGATATTAAAGGCTTTGCAGGCCACCTTTGGTGTTCTGTTTTGATATTTGCAAATGGTGCCTCATCTGCATGATCCTGCCAGCATGTAAAGATTTTAGGTCGAGTTTGTGGCCTTGGTAAATGTATTTCTAGCCTGAGATCACCAAAATATTGAAATCAGGTTGGAGGGGACTGGCAAAGAGTGAGTTACTATGGGAAGCAATTTCTTTACAGTCGTAGGTGTGTTGCCTTCAGAACTATTAGCTCACCAAGTTTCAATGGTCTCAGTTGCAAATTGACTGAGATAGCTCTATTTATATTCTTGATGTTCTATTGGGTTGGGTGAATGACGTCATCAGCCTTTTCATTTGCATATTTTACTCATTTTTCAAACTTAAATATCTCTGGAACCAATGCAGATATTTCCAAACGGTAAACAGCGTTTTTAATGTTTCATGGTACTCTATGTGATAAACCAAAAAAGTCAAGGGATAAAAATTTGATTACAGTAGCACCTTAAAATTTCGGCTTGTCTTACAATGTCTTCTTTTGGCCACGTACATAAATGAAAGGTCACAAATGTGTATACGACTATACGATACGCAACTTTAGACATACATCTAAAATGTGTATTTGAACGAGTTAATTTTGCATCTGCATTGTTTGCTTACCTTTTGAGTGGCACTGTATACCATTCTACACATCTGGAAATGCAGAAAATCCACCAGACACACATCATCTGGCATAATTTGTGGCTCGATTTTTGAGAATTAAGGTTCCCAGGCTTTCAACTGATCTTTGTAAATTCAAAATGGCGGAAAATGAGGTCATAACTATACGTTCATAACTGCGAAGATCATAGCTTCACTTGATTTTATATGCGCAGTTCATATGTGATCCATTTCATGTATCATTTCATCGTTGAGCCAACGAGTTATTTCTTCATGGGATGACTTTGGTGGACATATGTTATCAGAATTCATTGTCACTGGCTAAGGGTAATAGGCACTTTAAAGTTTGGTGAGGTGCAGACAATGTGGAGGCCACTGTCGCCGGCAGAATTTTCAACATTCCACGCATAAATAGTAATTCAATCTCCTCAAGAAAACAAAGCAGTCCAGTCAAAGTACCAATACAGAATCTACAATGAAGAGAAACTTTTTAAACTGTAAATTCATGAGAAATGCGATGTATGTATGGTGTAATTGGAGTGTAAGCCGTTTGTGTCAATGTGTATAAACAAGGTTCAAAGTCCATTGTCGGAGCTCATATCTAGCTACCATTCGCTTAAATGTCAGAGACCACCACATTATCGTTTGAGGATAAACATTAATTTTGATATCTTCACTCTAAAATGTGTATTTGAATATTTTAAAGGAAAGTTTTTTTTCCAGTTTTTCAATGCTGGTAGAAAGCTGTGCAACCTTGTGTAAATCATAGTCTTTAAAGAGCCCTTCTGGATCTAAAACGGGAGCTATAACCGAGAAATTTGCCACTCCTGAAAAATTGTTGTTATTCAAATTGAGATATTCAGTTCATCCCCTTGCCTTTACAATTTCTTTTCTGCAGCTGAAGATGAATGTTCAACAGCACATTATGCCCCAGTTGCAAGATCTGTACCAATTTCTGGAGAGGGACTTTTGTCCTTTGAAGCTCTGTGCACAGGTTAACACATTCTTTGAGTTCTTACAGACGAATGAAGACTTGGACCTTTCACAGTATGTCAAACCATTACAGGAGGTGTCCATCGTGCGTTTGCTGAAACAGGTCAGCTCTTTGTTTCCTCCTACTTGTTATTTATTGCATTAGTTTTTAATCCTAATATAATTCTTGACTTTTGCAAACTGGACAACCTGCGTAACGCTGGTTGAATGCTCTGCCCATTGAGCTACTAGAAATCGCTGAAGAGCTAGGTTGTTAATCTGGGTCCTGAATGGGCAATCTGAAACTTGTACTTCCTCTCTTCACAGCATTTCTACTTTTCCCAACCTCACCATCAATCTTATCACCTTTCCTTGTAAAGCCTTTGCAGCCATTGGCGTTGACGACGACAATGACAACAACAACGACCTCTCAAGCTTGTAAACCCAAGTATGAGAGGAGTTTTTTAATATTGACGTTTTTGCAAAACATTGATGGAAGAGGCATGCTTTAACGACCAGTGCCACCTGTTCTCCACGTCAAGTCGTGAGTTGCTGACAAAAGGATTGTTTCTGAAGGTCAATCATTGTAAAAGCCATAATGGTTAAATTTAAAGGTATTTTTGCGTGGTTTACTGAAAATGCGGGAAAAGCTGATCTTAACAAGTGTTATTGAAATCAAAAAAAAAATCCAAAAAGAAAATTGTAGATAATGAATCAACAATATTTGTAAAAAGCTGTAAAATACAAAGCAAAATGTATGGTGTTCTTTTCCAAATCAAAGCTTTATTATCTCTTACAAATGCGTTGATAGCCCCAATTTTCTTTTTGGATACTAAGAGCTTGATTGCTAAGTTCTGCTTTCTCCGCATAGTTTTGAACCGCGCAAAAATATCCCTGTATTAATAAGCACCACCCATAGGAAATCAAAGTATTTCGAGATGCGCAGAACGTATGCGCAATAACAATCGTAGGCACCTTCCTTAAGGGATGTTCTGTTAACTTTGAGGATTATAACTTCTTTTGAAGGTATCTCAAGTTTACCAGACAATGGAGTTTACAAGATTGTTGACCTTGGTGCCATTTGCTACAGAGTTCCAATTGGAAAGGGCTATTGTGGATGTTGCTCTAGAAAATGAACTGCAGGTAGAACAAATAATGTGATCTCAGAACTATCGAAGATGCTCCTGCTACAACCACATTGAAGAGCCGTAAAACAAATTCGCTGAATCTTTAGTTTTGATAATCACAAATTTCGTTTACGCACACCAGTCAAATGATAACAAAGCTCCTAAGACTACTAAGTCTTAAATGAGTCTCGGAGGCAAAGCGAGGTGAGGTAAGATGAGATACATGTAAGTTGAGGTGATGTGACGTGAGGTAACAAAAACTAGAAAGGAACAAAAACGTAGAATTACGGCAACAAGTGAAATCCTACATACACGCAAGCATATAAGCCCTAGACGAAAATCCCGCCCGGATGAGTATCATAACTCCAAAGGTTGTTCATCAATTGTTATTATATAGAATGTACTTTCGTTCTTATCAGTTCTCACGCAGTATTTTCCATGAAACGATTACAGGCTCAATTTTCCATGTATCTCACTGCTTTCATTCACTAACAATTATGTGGCGTTAGTTACTGGGTGTTTCACTGCCTCCAGCAAAAAGAGAAAAAAAAGTTTAGTAGAACCTGTTGCTTATGAACAGGAAGAACAAAATCTTTGTAGCTTGTAAAAGGAAGACACTAGACAGGGACATCAAAACTTTGGGTCTTTGAATCATGACTTTCTAAGCTACAATTCAAATTTATGCAGACCAGAGACGCATCAGACTCTGTCTGAAGGAATATATTTGCCGTGACAAAGTAAGTTTTGCAGCTACAGGCCACTGTAAATCTGGTTCTTACGCTGCAAATAACATACTCCAAAGTCGAAATTCATAATTTCTGATGAGAAAATGTAAAATAAAAGGCAGATGTTCAAGTAATTTCAGCTCCATTTCCGTCATTCTGCCTTTTTGCCCAGGCAACCCAAATTTGACCGGGCAAGTATATCAAAAGGCATATCAAAAGGCATACTTGCCCGGCTGACAACTTTGATAAAAAGTGAATATTGGATCCCTTAGAATTAATAATAATATTGAATGTTTCCTTCTTAGCAAGATATTTATTCAGTGAACATAAACAGGGTTTCAAACTCTAGGATAAAACTTTATAATAATAAATAATATTATTAATTGTCACAGTTCATTGCCGTTGCAGAGTGCAGCAACGATACAGCTCCAGAAGGTTGAACCGAAAGCACACTATGGCGCCTCAGGCAGCTGCTATACGATCCATGTGTGAGCTTGGAGCACAGCTTACAGCCAGCTGGAATCAGCTGTATGCTGGTTTTTGCTGAGGGGGGAAAACTGGAGGACCCAGAGAAAAACCCCTCAGAGCAGAGTAGAGTACCAACACAAACTCAACACACTTATGGCGTCGGGTTCGGGAATAGAACTTGGGCCGCATTGGTGGGAGACGAGTGTTCTCACCACTGCGCCAGCCCTGCTCCCCAGATGCATTAAGTTACAAAAGAACGAACTTGTGTGATGGAATTGAAAGCTTATGACACTTATGATGAAGTCTTATCCTATAGTTTGAAACCTTGTTTAGTTTCAAGTTTTTGTTATTACACGATCTTTACCAATGTCTTTTTTCCTGCTAGGTGCGTGTTGACCACAAAACCAAGGCAATAAGTTTTGGACTTGATCTTCATGTAGCTCATAAAGAAGAAGTACCAGAGGGGCCTTATTTGCAGGCATGTTCAACTCAGAATGTTTTGTTTTACATCTAAAGTTAGTTGAAAGGCAAAGTTATTACTGACAGGGAAAACAAATTTGCGATGATCATGCCAAATAGTTGAGATATGCATGTAAGTACTATGAAAAACAACAGTTGAAGAATAGGTCCATGAGTTGCTTAATCTCAAAACATTCAGAAGCCTCCTGTCAGATTATGATTTTTGTCACGATGATATGTTCTTTCCTTGCTGTAAATGATGACAAACATTGTCACTTTGTCCTAGCATCCACCATGCATTGAAGATGAGACTTGACCACCCATAGTCTGAAACAGCAAGTTTGTGTCATCAGTTTAAATACACATACATGTCACATAATCAGTCAAGAAGTGTTACTGTCTTGTCTCTTCACTGTTTGTTGCAGTCAATGCCTTCAGAGCGGCTTAGAAATCAGTTGACATTGATGTCATCAGCATTGCACAAGGCCATCAATAAGATTCATCCTGAGGCAATTAAGGTAGTAAACTTGATTAAAGACCTGAAAGTGTTATATTAGGTCCTGTGTGGTTGTTAATGATAATGGAATAAAGGCATCAACCACAGCCACAAAACCTAACTTGATAGTTGTATTTTCAATATGGGACTGGAAAGAGCAATGCTGGGAATGTAATCTTGCACCTTAAATTTTTCGGGAAGATGTGGTTCCATTATTTTGTTCACTTGCAACACGAAGAATACAAATATTGCCTTTGGGAAAAAACCTACTTGTGAAAATATTCCTTTGATAGCAGTAGTTTCAGAAGGTACACAGGCGCTTGAAAAAAGGAAGAACTTGAATTCACTGCAGGATCTTAAGATAATACCAGTGATATACTTTGAGGGTTGTTGACAGTATCTGGTGTGTTTGTGTAACCAGAGTATTAATGTAGCATTTTCAAGTAATGATAGCAACTTTAAATATTTAAGTGTCCATGGATTTATCACAAGAGCACTAATTGGGGACACTAACGAAATAACTCGAATCAAATCAATTGAAATAAAATATTGGTTCTGGAGGAGAGGGGAAAACCGGAATACCCAGAGAAAAACCTGTCGGAGCAGAGAAGAGAACCAACAAACTCAACCCACATATGACGCTGAGCATGGAAATCGAATGTGGGCCACATTGGGAAGAGGGGAGTACCTGTCCCTATAGGGCAGTACTGTAAAGCTTGTTGTTTGTGATGATGAGAATGTTAAGTGTATCCAATCCAAGCAACTACCATTGCACTGAGGATAGGATGTAACCACCCATAGTCTGATACACTGCAAGTCGTAACCTTCTGTCTCTTTAAGGTAGCCTTATAGCATTCATGTACAATTAAAAATTGTATTTTCTGTATTTTCATATTTATGAAACATTCAATTGGACTTCAATATCAACAGGTGAGCACTCTTTTCCTGTGTAAATCCATTGACACAATTCTTTATTGGTATCCCCCAAAAACTGTGGAGACCATTGCCCAAGAATCTTTGTCATGGGAACAGACAGTTGAATGCAGTACAACTGTCATTCTTTGAAAACTGGTTGAAAGTTCACGGAGCCTGGAATTGTAATGGCGTGACTGTGTACCACCATATATGTAAAGTAATGTATGCATGATGTGTAAGCTTGCTATATAATGTGTAGAGTCGGCCCGAACGGATATCGTTCGAGAGATGTTAACATTGTAAACGCTCGACATTAAAGGAATATTAGCAAAAACGGTCTTATTTTTTCCCACTTAAGCAGCAGTGTCTATTGTGCTACACTTCTAGACTTTGGACTTGTTTTTCTTGAAGCAAAAGCAAGGGAAAATTAAAACTAAACTATTTACACTATGTTAAAAATCCTGAACCTTGGTCTTTCTTTTCTTTAGCAAAAATGTCAAGAGGAACAGCAGAGAGTAGTTCAGGTCTACTTGCGAAGTTCTAAAAAGGAACACAAACAAATGCTGGAAAGGAAAGCTGTGATTGAGGCTCGCAAAGAGTTCTTAGAGTCTCTACATGTTAAAAGGGTAAGTACAGACGTTTGGTAGCTAGTTTGTATCACATGCACCATGATTCTTCTGTTTTTTTTTTTTATTAGAGGCTCCATGTTTGTTTCAGCAGAAAAATCTCTTTTTCCTCTTAATTAAAGCTTTGATCTGCATAGAGATTAATTTGTGATTAATAATAAAGTTTTCTCGTTTGTCTCACGATGTGTTTTTTCAATACCTTAACGAATTCCATCCCAACAGATGGCAAATTGCCTTTTATAGATGTATTATTATCCAAGAAGAGATCAAGTAACTATGAATGTTCTTGTATCACTGTTTTTCGAAAAAAGACTTACACTGGTCTACTTACAAATTATTTCAGTTTTATTCCCTTTTAGTACAAATTAGGGTTAACTGAAACTCTCATCGACAGGGCATATATAATTAACAAATGTACACTTATTTTGTTGCATGAAATCGGTTAGAATCTAAGATAAACCTCTGGACAAGCAAAAATAAAGCCTTGTTTTCATCATAAGAAAGAGATGGTGAAACACTAGTGTAGCAACACAGAAAACATGTGAAAACCCATTCTTGTGATTAACGTGGGTAAGTGAAAACCGATATCCAGCTGTAAAGTCTCGAAAAAGTGCGGCCGGTGACCTCCGGCTCTAGGTAGCTGAAGATCGTGAAGCTATCAATTCATAAAAAAAAGACATCTGCGAATGATGCTCGTACAAAGAACAGCTGAAAGAACTAAGAAATTTCGGCCATTTCGAACATACCGCTGCTGGAAGTTCTGTACTGGCGATTTCATCGTGTTGTCAACAGGCTAGATTAGAGTAAATATCTTAATCATTACATTTCCAGAAGGCTGAATCCAGCTTTTTTACTTTTTAGGTGCATTGTATTTTCGTCATTTGCCATCACGTAGAACGTGGGTTTTGAGTTTCTGAATCAGCAAACGAAATTAAATGTGTCACACAGAAGCGCCCACAGCACCCAATCTTCTCCATCAACACCACCACGGCTGTTTTTTTTTGTTATTGGTGCAGAAAGTTTTTTTGTCACAGAGGGAGGCTAAATGTATTGCTCACAGGGGTCTAGTGCATTGCTCTTAACCAGTGAAATCACCTCTTCCTAATTCTATTGTCCATTTGCTTCACAGGATACTAAATTCTACCGAGAATATGACTTGGATACCTTTCAGGTATTCCGAGTAACAAGTGAGTAACATAAATAGTCATAGTCTTTATACTTGTGATTTTAGGAAAAAGAAGAACAGAAGATGTTGCAGTTGCAACAAAAAGAGAGTTTACAAGCTGAGAAAAAGCGACTCGATGAAGAGAGGCAGAAGAGAGAGGTGATGCGTCGCAGGCAAGAGCTTCAGGAGATAGAAAAGAAACAAGCTATGGACAAGATTGCTGCACTTAAGAAGACTTCTGTGGGTGCAAAAGCCTTGAAGGACCTTACCGAGGAGGTAGCATGCTTTTGATGCTAACTAATTTTAATACTGTAAATGTATTAAAATTGTTAAGGCAAAAGAATGAAAAGTTCCCAGCGTGAGAAACGCATACCTTAGTGAATTACCAAAGTCTCATGTGTAATTTTATTTATAAACAGGAAATCGAAGCCATGGATGCTGATGATATTTTAGCCAGACAAGTTGAACAACTTGACAGAGAGAAAAGAGAACTGCAGTTAAGGCTTAAGACACAAGAGAAGAAAGTGAGGATTCTTAGTGTAATATGAAATCACCTCAATGGTTCTTTGTTATGCAAAACGACAATTTAAAGAACCCTCCCTTAAGTCTAGTAGTAGAGCTTCTTTCATGTTGTTTATATGATGTCAAGAGCAGCAGACATGTTTTAAAATCATCTTAATTTGTTAATAATTTTTTTCAAGATGGATTACCTTGCGAGAGCCATGCGTGTGGAAGAGATTCCTCTCTTAAAGAAACAGTATGGGGATCAGCTTGTGTTGAACAAACAATTTTGGGAAGAACAAGAAGAGGAGAGGGTAAGAAATGTTAATACATGCATTTAACTCTTAAACTTATCGAAAGAGTGTAAATGCTCAGATTATCGTAGATTTCTAATACCTGGTATTTTTTTGTTCTGTTCTCATATCACAGATTAACAAAGCCGTTTCAGAGCACAAGAAGTTGGTTGAGACCAGTGGAAGACTTCAGCGCATGCTCCCAGACAAAGATGTTTTTATTGAAAATCTTGCCAAGGCTCGGCAGGCGGCTCATGAGGTCAGACCACTGCAAAGTCGCCTTCGTAAATAAGTTTGGGCACAACCCGAAAAAAACATGAAAAGTTATTAAATTTGAGAAATTTACTTTCCAGGGTTAGAAACTTGCAGAATGCCATTTTAGGTCATAAATGCAATCTCAACCCCAGACTCTTCTCTTGACTGAGGGAGAGAAGAGCTCTGGGGAACCCTGAAACAATGTGTCTCTTCATAGGTTTTCCTTAAGAACAATCAAACGCGTCTCTAATTGGTGCATTTATGTTAGCACGAGGAGTGAGCAGGCGCCGTAAGGTTCAAATAGCCAATTTTTGGCTATATGAATCCCACGGCGCATGTTCTCCTACATAGAGTTCCCCAGAGCCTTGGGTCGATCCGAGGCTCTGGTGACGAGAACGGTCATAAATGTTCAAGGAATTTGAAAATTGTGTTTCAGCACTTAATAATTTGAACTTTTTTCTTGTTCAATTTTGAAAATTGTCTGCGGTTGTTATTATAAAAAGTCTTGGAAGTAAAAGTTTATAGAAAGTCGTCAAGCCAATATGAAAATTTAACCTTTCGCAAAAACACGTTGAAAGGAGCGGAAACTTACTGCTTCGCTTTTCATTTCAGGAAAAAATGAAGGAATTCCATAAGCGTCTGGATGAAGTTCGTAAGAAGCGCTTGGAGGAGCGTCGCAAAGAACGCGTTTTGGAGAGAAAGGTGCAGCGAAGGATCGAAAAGGAAGAAAGGGAAAGAAAAGAAAAAGAGGAAAGAGAAAGGAGAGGTGGGAAATATGTTGAAATGTCCGTTTCATGGAGGACACTTATCGCGTTCCTCAGAATTGGTTTTTTTCTTCATCAATTGCTGGCTATACTGACATTACACATGTTGTGCAACACCAACATTGAAATCAACTTACAAAAAGTAGTCATTGCCCTGAACACTCAAATTCAGCCTCAGTTTCGAAGTTTTTAAGTGACAACGTTTTGTGGTAGTAATTAACCAGTCAGCTAACATTACTTTTAAAATTTTGAAAGATTCCTCGCGCTAAAAAGAACTTTAAGTTAGTGGAGTCTAGTCTACAGAGGAGACAACATTTATTTTGTTTCAATCATTTAAAATTTCTCAGAGCGCGAAGAGGCAGAGGAATCAAAGCGAAAGGAAAAAGAGGAGAAGGATCGCGAGTATCAGGAGAAAATCGCGAAGCTGAACGAAATTGAGCGGAAGAAGAAGGAGAGGGAAATGGAGATAGAGGAGAGGGAAAGGGATCGAGGAGGACCGGGATACCGTGACGGTGACAGAGACAGAGACAGGTGGGGGCCGCCCCGCAGGGATGATAGAGGTAAGAGGGGTGTACATGACGTCATATCGGCCGTGTTGGTGTCCCAAACAGGAATTTTTGGGCAAGCAGTTTCTTTTGTATCGGTTTAAACACATGGTTATAGATCACATTACTATGTAGGCTCCGTTCTTTAATAAGTAAACAGTCAATCCTTTCAGGAATACTTTGCGCATATTTCGTTAGCCATTTGCGTTTGTAAGACGAGTCGCGGCACTGACAGCCAGTTTTTTGGTGTTGGGATTTATACCCACAAGCCTAGAAAATTGTAGACTGTCGCCCTTTAATGATCAAGATGTTTGCAACGTGTTGTTGATTAACCCTTAGAGTCCCATGATCCAAAATTTGATTCTTCCAACTACTTCCTTGGATTTCTTCGTTGGCTGGTCATGAGAATAAAGCTGATAATAATCTTCATTCCTAATACTTGTCTACGTGACAGTGTATTGGAACTGAGAGGTGAATTTGCGCACTAAACAATCCTGGATTCAAAGGGTTAATCTGGGCGCACTGCTATTTCAGAATTGAGAGATGATCCCCAAGGAGGCCCTCCAGTGAGACGTGATGATAGTGATAAGCAACCAGGATGGCGCCGAGATGAACTGCCCCGTGAGCGGGATCAGTACTATGATGGGCCGCCGCGTGACCGAGATTCTGGTGGAGGATGGCGCCTTGGTGGAGATGATTTGCGAGATGACCGTGGCCGAGATGATCGGTCACGGGACTTGCCACCAGGTTAGGTGTTAAGGACCATAAAAATCCCTGAATCTAGGTTCATGAAGTGCTCTTCATTACTTTTTGGATAACAGCTTTTTGTTTCCATCATTTCGCAGGAGTTTGGAGACGGGAAGAACGAGATGGATATCGTGACGAGGGAAGCTCTTGGAGAAGGTCTGGTGACAGAGATGGGCCACCGAGACGCGGTAAGATTATAGTGCATCTCAGTAGTCAGCAAGACAACTTGCACTCTTTTATACCACCACCGTTTCAAGGTTTAAGTCTTGTACTTTTTGTTCCGTTAAGATATGGACCGAGACCGATTAGATGACCGTGGACGCTTGGATGACCGAAGAATGGACGATCGTGGACGCTTCGATGACCGTAAGGTGGACGATCGTAGAATGGATGACCGTGGACGAATGGAAGATCGTAGAATGGATGATCGTGGAAGTGGTTGGAGGAGAGATGACCGTGACCGTCCCCCGCCGAGTGGATGGCGTGATCGTGACCGTGAAGAGCGTGACCGTCCTCCTCCAAGTTCATGGCGCGGCCGCGATGATCGTGGGCGTGACGAGCGTGACAGGCCTAGTGGGGGATGGCGTGATGACCGTGATAGGCCGGGCGCTTGGGGAAGGCGTGATCGAGATGAACGCGAGCGTCCCTCGGGAGATGGGTGGCGCGTTGGTGATCGTGGAAACCGGGAACGCGAAGATCGTTACCGTGGAGACCGTGACGCTGACCGCTTCAGAGGAGAGCGTGACAGAGACGGTCGTTATCGCGATGACCGTGACGGTGACCGGTCTGGCTGGAGGAGCGAGCGCCCAGATGATCGCGGAGGTGATCGAGATGGATGGAGAAGAGGAGATGAACCGGGTCGTGACCAGTGGAGACGGGAACCGCCACCCGCCCGCACAGAAGGTTGGTCTCTTTCTCGATTTTTTTTTTTCTTGCTTTTTTATTTTTTTGTCGTTATCATCATTTCGTTATCAGTTGATAAAGATGGAAAAAGGGGTAGTTTCTAAAGAAACTGTGGTGGAAAGATGGAAAGTCTGTCACTCCAGTTATGTCGGCATCTTGTGATAAGTCTCTGGCTATCTCAACCGTGATTAAGAGGTTACGGGTAGCGTACAAATTTGTTCAAAGGATTTTAACTGATTTCCTTTAAGGTTCACAGTACTTCAGTGTTTTCTTATTACAATATCTTGTTCAGTACGTTGGTATCGTTGTTTTGCTGTTTACTCTGATTTATGCTCTGTCCGCCGTCATTTTCTCGTAACTATTTCATATCCAGTTCAATAGACCTTCTTAGCTTGTACGTTTTGTTTTCCCATTGCAGAGCAAGTGATAATCTCAAGGAAACTTTAGTTTTGATTTTTTATAAGTTATCCGTCATATGCACGTGCACAAGACGACATTTGAAAGAAACTTAACTATAAGAGTGTAATGTGAAGTGCTAGTTTTCTACCCATATAAACCATTTGAGTGTTAGCCCTACTAATGGAAGTGGGTCCACACAAGGACAGAGAAAAAAGTCTGAACAGGATGGGAATTGAACCCACGACCTTCGGGTTAGATCACCGCTGCTCTACCGACTGAGCTGCCCTGTTCAGAGTTTTCTCTGTCCTTGTGTGGGCCCATTTCAGTTAGCAGGGCTAACGCTCACATGGTTTATATGGGTAGAAAACTAGCACTTTACAATATCCTCTAATAGTTAAGTCTGTTGAAATATTTGTGCCACACGGCCCACGTTTGCAAAAACGTAACCCTTCTTTGAAAGAAACTGTTCCCTAGAGTAACATCAAGTGACAATAGTAGATAGTAGCTTTCAATCGTCTCTTATTGTTGTAGGAAAGTCTTGGTCTGCTTCTCGTCGTGGTCGTGAACGCCCACCCGCGGAGCAGTCTGATTCAGATGGTTGGACCACAGTTCAGTATAAATGAATGAATTTACACTTCCCTGGCAGTAAACAAAATTGGTCACCGAACACCACCCTGGAAAGAATTAGAATTGAAAACTTTACCTTATCTGCACTATGAGCCACAGTGTCGTGGATTACCTGGCGGAAAGATATACCGGTACATCAATGCATCAAAATTCGTTCAGAAAGATACGAAAAAATGTGAAAAAGTTTCTTCTCTATAAATTTGCGGCAAACTTGAACTTTCACATTATTATAACTGGCACCGTGAACTCACAACACTCACGATTTTTCCCAAGTTGACTTTCTTGTGCTTGTGCAAAGTTTAGACCAGATACCTCCAAAGGGTGGGCATGGAACGAAAGACGCCCTAGGTTCAGTTTTCTTGAGTGATGGGTGTGGATAAAAACTGAAATAGATCAAGGGCCGGTTGCTCGAAGACTGGTTAGCGCTAACCGTTGGTTAAAGAGTATTAAAACCTATAGGCTTCGATGGTATTTAAAGCTAGTTAGCGCTTACCTTGCTTCAAGCAACCCGGACCAGTAAAGCAAGGTTGGTTAAAATCTCTTAATGTGTTTTCACGCTGATTTAGATTTTACTGGTTATTGTGAGTGGATAAGGCAAGATTAATCTTCAGACTTTCTTATGTTCCTTCGTCTCTCTTACCCCTTTCATCCGACCATTCATATCCTAAAGTTTCTGTTCTGCGTTGATAGAGGAAAAAAATTATGACTTAATTTTTCCTTCAGATTATTGATACGCTTGGTTTTTTAAGCATCACAAGTCGATAGTTGCAAGTTTAAGAATAAAGCTTACAATTCAAAGAAGTAGTACTGGCATAGTCAGGGTGGAAGATAGCAAATTAAACGTGGTGGCTTTAAAGAGCTTGTCCTAGCACTTTTGTGTTATTGTAACTCTTAATCACCCCTGCGATATAATAGGCCACTTAAAAAATACCATAATACTCTTTGTTTGCCCTCCAAAATTTTGCATAAGCATAAATTTTGCATCTATTTTCTCTTGAGACCATTGTAAGTCCCAAGAGAAACTGGAAACTGCTTATGCAAAATTTTGGAGAGCTAACAAAGAGTATTATGGTATTGTTGATAGTGGCTCATAGGCCATTTTCGAAATATCAATATTCACCTTGATAGTGAGGCAAAGAGGACAAAAACAATAGCATATCCTCTTTCCTTTGTTTTTGTCATCTAAACCTCTCTTTCAAGCTGAATTTTAATATATCGTAAGTGGCCTATAAACGAGCATTTCGTTTTTAAGTGGTGCGTGGCACTGAACTTTTAATTTAAAGTTCAACTCATCTTTTCAACGTCCATTCATTTTCGCTCGACTCAGTCTCAAATCGGTGTCAGACAGGAATGGCTTACCCACCTACTCTCTGGCGAGAAACTTAGCGGGAGGTTTAGTGTGTTGTTCTTTCTCGTTTCTCTCGGCGATAATCTTCATTTAACGTGTGGTTAAATGGAGTTATAATTTGTCCTCACGTACGCTTGAAGCTGAAGTTTTAAAACTTGCTTCGATGTTACAAACATCATCGTTGGTTACAAAGCGTTTGAAAAATTCGTTAGAGCTAGAACAACCAAGCGAGACATCACTCACTTCGCTCACGCTACAAAAAAAGGTACATGTATATACCTTTTCACGGTTTCTGACGGGTCTACTCAATGATGCTTGCAATTATACACCTATTTCTCTTACATGCACTTTATGTAAACTATTTGAGAAATTACCTTACAGACATCTCTTCACCCACGTGCGTGACAACCTCAGCCCGCACCAACACGGCTTTGTCCACGGCAAGTCGTGTCTCTCTAATCTTTTGGGAACAGTGCATGAGATCAATACCAGTTGAGAGGATGGGGTTTTAGCAGACCTTGTCTACTTGGACTTTGAGAAAGCGTTCCATAAAGTTCCACATCAGCGACTCCTGTTGAAGTTAAAAGCATATGGAATAACCGGCCAATGTAACAACATTCGAAATTTTATTACTGGCAAGACAATGGCAGTCCATGAAGGCGACGAATTATCCACAATGGGAACCCGTACTATCTGGAGTGCCTCAAGGTTCCGTTTTGGGGCCCCTGTTGTTACTTTTGTTTGTTAACGATATGGCTGCTATCACAACGAATACAACGCACTATAGGAATATAGGAAACGCACGATCACCTGCAACCATTCAGTCGGACTTACACTGCTAATACCATTCTGCTGACCTGTGGCAAATGAAGGTTAATGAATCAAAGTGCAGCGTGTTGCATATTGGTAAAGACAACGCTAAGAATAACTACAGGATGGGCCATACACCCTAGCAAGTGCTTGAAAAGGAAAGAGATCTGGGAGTGGTTGTTTCAGCTGGTGATACCCTTTGTTGGAAGGAATGATTGGAAAAGCAAAACAAATGACGTCATGGATCATTAGGAATGTTGTATCTAGGAAGCCAGAAGTGCTTATACAATTTTACAAAGCTTTTGTCAGACTCCATTTGGAATACGCAGTGCAGGTGTGGCAACCGCAAGACACGGAAACTGGGATATTATAATGGAAATTGAAGACTGCCAAAGACAGTTTACGAGGATAATTGAGGGCATGGGCCTACTCCCTTATCGTCAAAGGTTACAGCGTCTCAGATTAACGACTTTACTGGAACGTCGAATGCGTGGTGTCTTGAAGGGGCAGTGTCGTGGATTGAAATAAAAATCTGGAAAGCAACGGAGACCTGTTTACCGATGGCAAACAAAACTTAATAGCCAAAGTTTCTTCTTTACGGCTATAGAGCGTTTTCACATGACGTGACTAAAATAAATGCTAATTTGATGAAACAAAAGAAACTATTTGCATAAAAATTTTCAATTCCCAGTAACAGTTATGTTGTGTTATGTTATGTTATGTTATGTTATCTTATCTGACGCCATCTTGTTTGGGGGACAAATGCGACTTAAGGAGGCTCGAAAGGGTTTTGAGCTGAGCGCGCGCGCGTAAGCCACACACGCAATTCGTAAGCTGCTCGCGTCAGCTCGTGATTCAAATGGGTCACCAGAAATAAACAAATACCGCTAATTTCGCTCACCTTTCTCCTAATTCCTATACATATGGAATATACATAGACATCTCCTATTCACGAAAACTACGAAAATTCTACACAAACGGTTTAATAGTCACTTAAATCAGTTTGTGTTGGCCTGTAGCTACACTCGCGCGCGGACTCGAATGAGCGGGTGACGCATGCGTAAATGCTGATCTTGTAACCCCCTAATTTTTCCTGATATTACAACTTTACTCGTTTATATCTCTGCTTCCGGACGGTGAATTTTTTTCATTTTTTGCATGTTAGCTTAGATTAATTTAAACTGTTTGTCTTTCAAATTAAAAAAAAATCTGTACGTGAAAAAAAAAAATTAGAGCCACATTTCAAAAAAACTGACCTACAGATTTTGTTGAATTTTAAATATTTTAGAGAGTATTTCTAACATTATCTGGTAAAGCTGAATGGGAAAATTTCACCGTCCCGTTTCTTCAAAAATGGTCACATATGTTGATTTTAAGGCTCAAAGAAATGCCTAATATCGTTGCCATGGTAACGTTATTTTGGAGGAAATATAATGTAAGAAATCTACGATAGGTACTTAATACCCTGGCCAAATTTCGTCATGATATGATTAACCTAACTGTATCTAAGGACAGAATATGTTTACTTGTTTGAAAAAAAGAGAAACTATTTCGAGCCTCCTTAAATTAGAGTGAATGTATGGGATTTTGGCCGAATTCAAACCTCTATAACTCCGCTGCAAAAAGGAAGATTTACAAAAAAATAGAATTTTTAGTCATTTCATTAATATCATTCACTCAAAGGAAATTAGATCATTGCACAAGGCTTTAATGACTGAAAATTGGATATTAGAAATCTCCTCTTGTCGCTTCAAATTTCGCGGGAATTTAGTAAGTATGGTTTATTGAACTACAATGGCAGGAGATCCTGGATAACAGTAGTTATATCGCGTAAGCTACACATGACGTATCATACTACCTTACTTCCTTTCCTCCGACGCGTTTAATTGCAAAGGGCTCTTGAACCCAAACAAAAATTGTGCTGCCTCTGGCACGGATGAATGGTTGCTGTTTAAATACTTCGTCTTTCTCATTTAATGTCTCAACTAATTTCCTCCTATGTTTTTTGTATGATTTTAGCTAAATTCATTGAACTTCGAACGCACTTATTAATCTTTGATTACTCCTAGATTACGTCATAGCAGGTGCGGCGTAAGGGGTTTTATTGACGAGTTGTTTGTGTCAAAAACCCGAACGAGCGAGGAACGAGCGAGTGAGGGTTTTTGACACAAACAACGAGTGAATAAAATCCCGTACAAAGCACTTTCTTTGTCGTGAACTGTTTATTACACGTAAGACGAGAATTTTCATTAAAATGGTTTTCTGAACGCAACTCACTAACAATAGAACCAAATGCAAATTTAATTTAATTCAATAACAAAGTACGATTTGCACGAGATGCCCGAGTGATTGGCATGGAAACACCTTTACGCTGTCGTTGATTGGTTATACTTCCACGTGTGAAATAGCTGTACGCCACTCTGATTGGCTGTATAAGCCTTTTCCACATGTGAAAATAAAGCGTATAGATATATCGTAAACATTAGGGGTCTGGAACCTAGACTGAGAAAAATGATCTGCAGCAGTATGTGTCTAGACATAATGAGGAGTAATAGCTAAGACAGCAATAACTTGTCACTACTAATATTGACATTAAGGCTTTGAACAAAGTCTCTTTAATTTTGCAGTGAAAGTCAGTTTTTCCGGACGCTAAAATGTCAAAGTGATCCATACAAAACACCAGGAGAAGATCCACTGGGTAGAATCTTGTGGCATGTTACGTCATCAATAATTCCGTCTTGATTTTGCGAAGATATGCAGAAAGGCTCTCTTCTCTAGATTTAGTTGGATTATACTTTAATTGTTTGAATTTGGTACCACCAGAAATCAACTTCTTCATTTTATTAAGAAAGTCTGCTCACGATGAGAATGCCGTTCCTTTGTCTGGTCTCGTAATGATGATACTGTCATCCCTGCGTAAATCACTCAAGGCTGCCCATTCATCCTTGCTGAGAATGTTCTTTTGTTTAGAAAAGTCATAGGAGTAAATGTAACCATAGCAAATATTTTTCAGTTGACTTCTAAGCCGATCTTACGGTGGCCCAAAAGGGTCAATCACAAATCAGTTTACCAAAACACAAATCAATTTCCCAAAACACAAATCGATTTCTCAAAACACAAATCAATTTCTCAAAACACGAACCAGTTTGCCAAAACACAAACCAATTTCGCGAAACACAAATTAGTTTCCCAAAACACAAATTAGTTTCCCAAAACAAAAATCGATTTCTCAAAACACAAACCAGTTTGCCAAAACACAAACCAATTTCGCAAAACACAAATCAATGGACTGGGCACTTGCTCTGTAATTATCAGAGAGAGCCTGGAAGGGACTCATTCCCAGGAATTTCCGCGTCCAACATGGCGACTTCTTCATGTGAGTGACCACTCATCGAGCCTTCGGTGATAAAATGTTTTGTAGCCATTGAGGTAGCGAGGTTAAATCCTGTTTTAAATTCTGCGTAAAATGTGGCAATCCTACGTCCCAGAACTCTGACGATCATTCCTCGGGCTGCGAAACGATTAAAAGTCATAGCAGCAGAACTTGGATGCTCGGGGACTTCCTTAGGCACACGGAGGGTCTAAAACACAGGCCACATTCCACAGGCCTAGGGTTAGCCAAATTGAGGGTTTTGGTTACTTTCCAAAACATAAAACAATGACCTGCAACGAGTGACCTGTGGAATGTGACCTGTGTTTTAGACCCGCCGTTAGGCACATCTGCTGCTACATATTCCAAGGAATCTATTCCAAAGCTGGATACCTTCATAAAGAAGAAAAAAGATGAGCGGATGTCACATTTTAAGAGGAAGAATAAGAGGTTGAAGAATGAAAAGGACGAACCTGTGACAATAAACACTGGAATAATGCGTTACGTAGAGGAGGAAAATATCCTTAAGCCTCAGCGGGGAAATAGTTTTCCCATAAGGCTTCCTAAAACAGCAGATAGTGAGGAGGTGCTAAAGTTAGCTGTGGCAAAGCAGTCTCTACATAACGGAAATGAAATTGTCCACAGCTCTGTGAAGTCCTACAAATTGCTATACCCAGATGGAACTGAAGTTAAACAACTGAAAGAATATGATGAGGCATTTAGTTTAGGAAGTCCCTGAGCATCCAGGTCTGCTGCTATGACTTTTAATCGTTTCGCAGCCCGAGGAATGATCGTCAGAGTTCTGGGACGTAGGATTGCCACATTTTACGCAGAATTTAAAACAGGATTTAACCTCGCTACCTCAATGGTTACAAAACATTTTATCACCGAAGGCTCGATGAGTGGTCACTCACATGAAGAAGTCGCCATGTTGGACGCGGAAATTCCTGGGAATGAGTCCCTTCCAGGCTCTCTCTGATAATTACAGAGCAAGTGCCCAGTCCATTGGTTTGTGTTTCGCGAAATTGGTTTGTGTTTTGGCAAACTGGTTCGTGTTTTGAGAAATTGATTTGTGTTTTGAGAAATCGATTTGTGTTTTGGGAAATTGATTTGTGTTTTGGTAAACTGATTTGTGATTGACCCTTTTGGGCCACCGTACGATCTTGGTTTTCGCTGGTTATAGGAAGATTTAATTTAACAAGATCACGATAAAACAACTCGAAAGAGCATTTGACCTCATATTTGTCAACGTCTTTAGGTGGCAAACAGAAACGTAAACCACGTGCTAAAACAATCTTCTCAGTCTCGGTCAAGACACGATGGGAATAATTGAAAATGATATCGTCGTTATTTAAATTTGACACGTACAAACAACAACGGAATAATGTGTTCTTTAGATGTCACTTCTCAATTTACTAATGTACCACTTGATAAAACAATACCGATTTGTCTAGAAAGATTGTACTCTCTCCCTGATCCTCCGCAATTACCTCGTTCTGTTTTGAAAGATCTATTACAGTTTGCCACTGAGAAGAGTCATTTTATATTTGATGGCCAATACTACGATCAGATTGATGGTGTAGCCATGGATTCACCTTTAGGCCCCGTTTTGGCTAACTTTTTCAAGTGCCACTTTGAAGAAAAATGGTTGATGAACAGCAGATTCTGTCCTTCGCTTTGGTTCAGATATGTAGATGACACCTTCACCATGTTTGAGAGCAAGGACAATGCTAATGAGTTTTTAAGTTTTCTAAATAGTCGACACGATAGCATTAAGTTTACTCACAAGTACTCTTGAATTCGAAGAAGACAATAAGATTCCATTTTTAGACATCCTTCTCAAACGCTGCCCTGACAACACTTTCTCTACATCTGTCTACCGGAAGAAGACATTCACAGGCCTTTACACCAAGTGGGATTCATTCACACCTCGCAAGTACAAAATCAACCTCATCCGCACTCTCACCTATCGATGCTTCCGAATTTGCTCCTCGCCATCTTTATTACAGGCCGCTATTAAGGACGGTGCCTACTAATTCAAAGGTATTTTGAGCGGTTTACTGAATATGCGGGAAAAGCAGATCTTAACAAGTGTTATTGAAATCCAAAAAGAAAATAGGGGGTAACTACGCATTTTTCGAAGATATTTAATCAACAATATTTGCAAAAAGCTTTAAAATACAAATCAATGTATGGCGTTCTTTTCCAAACTGAAGCTTAATTATCTCTGAAAAATGCGTGGTTATCCCCAGTTTTCTTTTTGGATACCAAGAGCACTTGCTAAGTTCTGCTTTTTCCGCATAGTTTTGGACCGCGCAAAAATATCCCTGTATTAATAAGCACAATCCATAGGAAATCCGAGTATCTCGAGATGCGCAGAACGTATGCGCAAAAACAATAGTAGGCACCGTCCTTAAAGATCTGAGAAAGCTCCTGTTGCAAAATGGTTACCCTCAAGGCGTTATCACGTTCAACATTAACGATGTATTGAACAAAAATAAAAACAAATCAAATAACCCTGTTCAAGCTACAGTCCCCAAAAAAGATATCTTAATCGTGTTACCCTACTTAGGTCTTCACAGTAACAAAGTCACGAAACGTCTGAAATCCTGCGTATACAATTTCTACTCTTTCGTCAATCTCAAGATCATATTCCAAAACACACGCCGCATCAACTCCTTTTTTCCATACGAAGATCGCTTGAACCGATCTCAGAGGTCCAAGGTCGTCTATAAAGCTGTCTGCTGGAACTGTGATGAATTCTACATTGGCAAAACAAAACGAAGACTCCATGACAGAAAAACAGAACATTTCAAGGCCCTAGCTAAAAGTGACCATTTATCAGCCATTGCTGATCATGTGAAAACCACTGGCCACGACATTAAATGGGATCACTTTGACATTTTAGCGTCCGGAAAAACTGACTTTCACTGCAAAATTAAAGAGACTTTGTTCATTCAAGAGCTAAAGCCTTCCCTTAATGTCAATATTAGTAGTGACAAGTTATTGCTGTTTTAGCTATTACTCCTCATTATGTCTAGACACGTACTGCTGCAGATCATTTTTCTCAGTCTATTGTAGGTTCCAAAGCGTATAGATTTGTACAAATGAGCTTTATGGAATAAAATTCTCATGTTATGTGTAATAAATACTATTAACGCTGACAAATGCAAACTCAGCAAGGTACAGATTTTGTTAGCTTGCTTTATGCAAAAACAAATCTTGATGCAAAAGTAAATAAATATTGATACAGAGTTTTTAGAAAGAGCGGAAGGAAGTTTCCAGGACGGTCGCTCGAGAATAACATATTTACGACATCAAAACAACATTAATTTTGAACCGTGAATATAGAATATAAAAAGTTACGATCAGCGACAAACATTTTGGGAGATTTTTGCTACGTTCAATTTTTGTTATTGTAAGTTTTGGCTGCACAAATGAATCGCAAAATCGAAAGTGACATCGCTGGAATTCGGCATGTACTAAAACCAGGAACACCGGAACACCGGAACACCGGAACACCGGAACACCCCGGAACACCGTAACACTCCGGAACACCGGAACACCTTGAAAGTAACCCAGAACCCTAGGGTTAGCCAAATTGAGGGTTTTGGGTTACTCCAGGGTGTTCCGGTGTTCCTGGTTTTAGTACATGCCCCGGAATTCAGCGTGCGCCTAACCCTAAACCCTAACCCTAACCGGCATGTTTGCTTGCCAAACCAGAGTTAATATTAACTCTGGCCAAACAGTGAAGCATCTTTGTCAAATGATGGCAAGATACTGGGTTTTCGTAAGTTTCTTCTTCTGTCAAGTGTTATAAAGCTTGACAATAAATGAGCGAATTCAAAACAAAGATCACAATCGCGCACCATTGTTTCTGCAAAGTCAAACATTTACTCTCCAAGACGAGGTTATTTATCACCATGTAATTCCATCATTTTGGAAATAGCAGTTACTTTATTATTCACCGGCGTCACAATTTTTTGCTGATTTTGGGGCTCATTTTGGTGAAACTCAAGCACGCTTCCAACAGGCCTGTGAACCCTTCCTGCTTACAGAGCAATACTAAAAAACTTCTCTCATATCACATTTCAACCTTAAGCTCGGAAATTCACAACATATTATAATTCACAAAGGCAGAAAATACCACAGAATCCTTTTCCAGCGAAAAATTTATTGAAAGAAACAACATATTTGCTCTTATTTACCGGTAAATAAAACCCCTTTCTCGACCTGATTGTCAAATCACGTTTCAACAGGATGTTTCTTGCCAAACAAAACGTGCCCCAAAATTGTAATTTAATCACGCATAACACTTTGAATCGGAAGCCACAATAAGAGACCTTTAAAAAAACTAACCAATAGTTAATCAGTTTTAATAGTATTCCAAACGTCATAAGTGACCACAGCGTTTCCTCTTTTCTTAGAAAATGTACGATAAATTGATCACTCGATCAGTAACAGTTGTGATAGTTCTACAAGAAAGCTAATCCTTTTGCCTAACTTTGAAAACACATCATCACACGGCTTTGTTCAGAATAGAGGAGATGGAGAACGCACATGAAGTTTCTGACGATCAATCATTGAACGATTCCATGAACTCGGCAGCCGAGGTTTTTGGCCCAAGCGTCGATCCTCAGCTGTTTGGTGGCGACTCTGTGTTCTTCTTAATTCTCTCAGTTGTTGGATTTTCGATGGCAATAATCACTGTTTCAGCAAACTCGACTTTGTTGTTTATAATTTTCAGAGACACTCGCCGTTTCCTACAGACGCCTCCGTCATTTCTGATCACCAACCTATGTGTTTCGGATTTAATTGTGGGTTTAGTGGTGGATAACCTTGTGGGAGTGAAAGATGTTTACAGGTTTCATGAGCTGCCTGTACCTGACCACCTGGACCCGATACTTCGCCTTTTTCTCGGATTGTCGTTGTTTGTCAGCAGTGGGACTATCATCGCGTTGTCTTATGATCGATTTATTGTTGTAACGCACCCCCTGAAATACAAGTCTACCGTGACAGTTGAGAGAGTGAAGATTTTTATTGTTCTGTTGTGGTCAACCTCTCTGGCGTTCTGTGTCCTTCCAGTTGTAAAAATTCCAGAAAGAATTC
>NC_090874.1:2057816-2070316 GCF_036669935.1 Montipora foliosa
ATATAAATAATATATTGATAATAAAACATTGATATCGCAAAAAAAAAAAAAAAAAAAATAATAATAATAATACTTGAAATTAATAATTTAAAAAGTAGTCATTCTAACAATTGACAATAAAGTTAACAATAACAGGCAAAAGCCTTCATAAATAAATAAGTCTTTATAGTTCGTTTAAATACCAAAAAGTCATCGATGTAAAAGTAAAGTCAATTTATTTAACGTCGGCAGTTCCTTCAGTTACGAAACTGGTATCAATGGAAGCCGACGATGCGCCTTTTACCCCACCTCCCTCTGTCAGTGCTCCGTTTCACGGATATTTAAAGATATAGCTACACGGGTCAGAGGAAAGTGGAAACAGACGTTGAAGTCACCGAGGATCGAACTGGGGACTCCTTGCTCTGAAAGCCGCGCACTAGCCAACTGAGCTACGCCTGCAAATGTTGGTTTATGAGGAGAGGGGAAAAGAGTTCCCGGGAAAAAAACCTCTCCGAGCAGAATAGAGAACCAACAAACTCAACCCACATATGGCGTAGAATCCGGGAATCGATCCCCGGCCACATTGGTGGAAGGCGAGTGCTCTCGCCAGCCCTGCTCCCCTAATGTCTCTCACACTTGCAGGCAGGCAACTGCTATAGTAGTTCTTCAGAAGAACGAAGCTGGTATTTACTTTTCTCCTTTAATCGAACAAGATTTTAAACTCGATACGGTAGGTAACGGGTAGCCAATGCAAAGAAAATAAGACGGGTGTAATATGATTAAACCTTGGTGTTGAACAAATGAGCTGGGCAGCACTATTTTGGATGCGTTGTAACTTACTTATGTGTATCGCGGGAACTTTATAAAGAAGACTATTACAATAGTCTAAGTGGCAAATAACAATGGAGTGAACAAGCGTATGTGTGGCATCGATGGTGAGGTACTTTCTGATCCGTAGATGTAGCTTTACATATCTTATTAATGTGTGGAATCATACTCAGGTTCTGGTCAAACCATGATTTTAAGTTCCTACCTGAAGTTACGGGAGCTATACTGCTCTCATCAAGTACGTATTGTTCTACAAAACAATATCGCTAATGCATAATTAATTTATTCTGCATGCATAATGAAGTAGGGACCTGTACAGAAATCATCCCGATACCGGCCGCCCTTCTCATTTGCCACCTCTTGGATAAATTTAGCAAGACAGTAGTTCAATAATAAAGCATCCATGTTCTCATCATTGTCCTCGACATTACACAGGAGATGAAGCCATAATCATTGAAAACGCTTCCAACTTTCAAATCTGGAAATTTAAAATTTTTCGTCCTTTGCCATTCTCGAACAATTTCCACTGACCACTTATCTTTGTACTTCGTGCTCTTTGGTCTAGCTTCACTGACTAAAGCAGACTCATCTTCGACTGTTCTTGGAAATCTAAAACGCGACTGTACTTGCATCCATCTCTCAAAAGCACATGCGAAAATGACTTCCAAAAAAAAAAAATCACGACCAGGCCAACTTTGAATAATTTACATACTAATTTTGAAAACAATACAATACAATCATGAATAAACAAAAATACTACAATAGATGCTTTGAGAAGCCATATCAAAAACTCGTGCTTCGGGTTTCATTAGGGTTTCTAAACACCTCCAACAAATAAAGGCACTCGGCCAAAGGGGCCTCATGCTTTCATATGTTTCTCTGTGTTTGGAACCCCTGATAAAACCCTCGCACTCGTTGTTGATATATTACATAATGGTTGGTTTGATGCACAAAGGTAAACATAGTAATTAAAAATTTACTATGTTTGCAAAAAAAAAAAAATTAAAAAGATGTCAAACTATTTATTATCAGTTTTCATTGATAAGTGCTTAGGTCTTACAATTTCTCAGGAGTCAACAAAATCTTTCTCTCCATGAACACTCCACTAAGGTCGACGAATCCAAGTGTTGAAAAGATCAGGATTTTTGGCTTGCATAATGCATGTGTAAACAGTCTTGTTATTCAGCACAGGATGTTCTGACATAACACTAAACAGCGTCTCTGCATCAATTTTCTCTTGAGTAATCTTGGTCAGAGCCTTTATTGCTGGGTGTCGACGATCATCTGAAGGAGGGGGTGTGGTCCAATGGTCATAATTTGTTTCAACAAGGAACCACCTGTTACCACAAAAAAAATATATAAATGATAACTTTGTAGCACTTGGGGGGATCAGACAGGACACTTTTTGTCCTGATTTTGAGGGTTGGGTTTTGTTACTTGTTGGCTAAAACCTGGAAGGCTGGTATGAATAATGCACTTAATATTGTGAACCCACTTAAAAGGTGACTTACAGTGGTTACATGTATGTGACAATAATGATGATGATAATGATGCTGATAAAAGTGACAAAACTTTTAAAAGACTTATCACCAAATGGATAATAGCAAGGAAAGCCCCTAAACCCAGGCACCTTTGTTTAAAAAAACATCTCACTGTCTTCAGCATGGAGGAAACATTTGCTAGGTTTGAAGCAGTGGGAAGTTAATGCAGTTTTGCAAACTTTAGCGATACATTCTGACACAAATAACACTTTCTTGAAAAGAAAAATCAAAACGAATAACCGTAAAGAGATCTCTCATTATCTACTTACGGGTTCTTTCTGGTGTCATTGCTTAAGAGCCAGATATTTGCTGTGTCTTCTCTGTCTCGAGTGATCACAGCCCCCTGGCCAGCATTAACTCCTCCAAGAATAAGATAGCAATCTGCTATTAATGGCATTTGTGACAACACTTCTAAAGCATGATCAAAATCCATTCCAGGTGTACTAACTACATTTCGAACCAAAAATGTGACAGGTAAAGCCTTCTTGTTTAATAAAGCCAGTAAGATGTTTTGCCATACAAATCCCTGGTCTCTTTCATCAAGAGAGATTGTGAAAGCATTTGGTCGCTGAGCAGTCAAAAGTCCAACCTGACCAGCGAAAGTCACACCAGTGTACATTAGTTTTCCTAGTAAAGAAGAAAATATTAAAAACAGAAACTGTTACCACTATCTACTATTTCACAAGCTTGTTACTGGATTTTTTGGCACATTATTATATCTTGGAATGAAGGGGGTGTGTACATTAAGTATTTGTGAACTACAGATTGATATGAAATGTTTGTCAAGCAATAGCCCACTTTAAAATTCAGTCCAAAATAAAAGTCATCATCTCGAGGCTCTGGGGAATAAATGCAGGGATTTGTATGAGTTTATTCCCCTGAGCCTTGAGATGGTGCCTTTTGTGTAGGAATGAATTTTAATAGATCGAAAGTGGGCTATTGGACAGAACCCTGGAAAGTTTGGGTTGTTTGCAATTGCCTAGGTTGCATTAAAACACAAAAATATCCTTATCATTTTCTCTGGGGCAGATCCAGGTTTTAGGCTGAAGGGGTTCGATGAAAGGGAGCCACCTTTGGCGGCCCCCTGTAGGAGGTTTGCAGGGGAATCCTTCCCCGGAGAATTTTGAAATTTCAAGTCTTCGGAAACACAATTTCTGCTATTCTGAGGCAAAGTAAGCATGTTTCAATATCTCATTTTTTAAAATTAATGCCATTCTTTTTGCATCAAAATATAACAAAGCTGCATAAAAATGATGCAAATTTGCATTTGTAAAACTATGATAAAGATATACTGCATTTTGAAAGAGCCACATTCACAGTGAAACAAAAATTTATTTGTTTTTTTATGAAGAAAACGTTTCTTTCTTGAGCGGTAGAGGCCCAAGTTTTTGACAAAACCAACTAAACATATTAAAATTATTGGATTGCTGAGTTAAGCGCAGGATTGCTGAAAATTAATTTTGTTTTTAAAGGAACAAGGCATGTTTCAATATTCCCTTTTGTTTTTAATGAGGTGCACATGAGATGCAAGGTGGTTTTAGAACTGCGTAATGGGATTGCCTTGCCACAGGTACCGAAGGGCACCACGCAACTTCCAATTTTCTACGGACAAACAACCTCTCTGCAATCTCCACACTAAGGCGTTTGAAGAACGGCAAATTACCTTTGCTTTGGAAGTTTGATATAAAGGTGATATTACGTAGTATCCCAGTAAACCTGTAGTCGAGATTTCGACCATGGAAAATACTCCCTTGGTTATCCTGTGCAACAACACTGGTGCAGAATGCTGTCAAGTCATACATAATATTGAGGAGTAAAGTGTCCGTCAGGGTCAGGTTAAGCCCTTTGGATACACCTCTCATTTCTGCAGGAAACGGCTCAGGAAAATGTTTTTCCATGTACAAAGCGAGTAACTCCGCAAGCGGAACCAAATATGTTGGAATTTCTTGGCGTATGGCATCGACGATTAGCGGAGAGTATTTCGCGTATTTGCTCGTAACGTTAACCCATCTTTCTTCTGGAGGAAGATCAAGGTTTATGTTGTAGCTTGGTGCTTGAAATGGCTCCCCTTGTGCATTTCTGGCACTAAAACTAAACGCAAAGAAAATAATACGTAACGAAAGCCCAGCCATATTAACTTCAGTGAAAACTGTCATGTGATCCGAACACTTTTGACTTCCGCCTTCCAAAAATAAACTTGACAGCTTGGTGATGACGGTTTCCTGTTTGGCGTTATTAAACTTTTGAAACCTGCAGACTGGACGGCCGTTAAAATTGTTGAGCTTGCAAAAGACGTGTCGGTGCTGTTCCTTTTTCTGCAATCATGAGCAAGTTCAAGTCGCTTTTTGCTGTTAAAAACAAGGAAAACATTCCTTCCACTGAACACGCTGTTCAAAAGTTGAAGCAAACAGAGGAAATGTTGGAAAAGAAGCAAGAGTTCTTGGAGAAAAAAATTGAAATTGAAAACGCAACGGCGAAAAAACATGTCAAAACAAACAAGAGGATGGCTGTGCAGGCACTAAAGAGGCGAAAACGTCTCGAAAAGCAGCTGAGTCAAATAGATGGAACCTTGTCTACTTTAGAATTTCAGCGCGAGGCGCTCGAAAGCGCTGGAATAAACACAGAAGTTTTAAAAAGCATGAATTTTGCTGCTAAGGTTCTGAAGAGCGTCCATGATCAGGTTAGCACTGACGATGTTTATGACATTATCGACGATGTTCAGGAGCAAACAGATCTCTCCAGGGAAATCTCCGAAGCTATTTGTGGTGTTGGTTCGAATCAAGACATTGATGACGAGCAGCTTAATGAGGAGTTAGAGGCTATCAAACGGGAACTTTCGAATTCCAACATTGAAGAAATTACTGAAATGGAACGACAGCCTGCTGTAGATTTGCCCAGGGTTCCATCTGGAGAACTGCCTAATGGACAGAATACTCTTCACGATGAGAATGAAATGAAAGCATGTGCTCTGTGAATGAATGTGGTTGTGCTTATTGCTGTTTGCGGACTTTTGTTAATGTCAATTGATATAAATAACATCGTGACTTAATTTTAGATTTTTAAAGAGCGATATTAAGAAGTTCAGGAGAATTATTAATTGAATAAATAAATTTTCACAGGAGTATGTTTACTCATGTTTACTGACTCAGGTTTGAGGCAAATTATTTCAGGTAATGTTGTTCTTGGACATGTTTAAACTCCTTTTAAGTCTAGAGTTCCGAGATTAATAAATACGGGTTAGGGTTATTCTCAAAGAAATTAAAGGCATTATTCAAATGTATCTGAAATTTAAAAATAAATACTGGAATGGCACTTTAGAGATTGTTATGCAAATGGCTGTTAATTTATAAGCCTCGTAAATGAGTGAATTTGATGATGACTAGGGAACACTTGTCAAAAAACTTGAGTATTTCCTACAGAAGTCAAACCTATGACGTTCCCATCAATAATTTGGTTGTATGCTTTTATTTTTCATTTCTCAGGGATGATATAGGATTTGCCATCGGTCAATTTATATTGTGGCCATGAAAATTTAAGTAAGAAAAGTATGGTTTTTGTATTTTGTTAAGTCACTTACAACCATAATAATTATTGATATATTATGGTGGTCCCTTTTGGTTTCAAAACGTTCCATCAACTTGCAGAGCTAAGAGAGAATAAGAAAAATGTGGACTAGCCATGTCTGAGGTGTTGTCCAATGATAGTACAGCACAAATAAATGAGCTTTTGAAATGCTCATGGATGTAAGAATTAGAACAAGGAAGACAGGAGAAAAATAGAAAATTTCCTTATGTTACAAGAGAATAGGAGACCAAAGAAAAACAACCCTTAATATCACCCAAAATGGCATATTTTTTTCCCAGGTGGCCCAAGTTCTGTGTTGTTTTGAGTTTAGAGATATCATAGGTCTTCAGTTGAGGATATCTAGCGAAATAGTGGACAGAATGGCACCAGATTACCAAAGAAAGATAACAAAGAGACAACAGACAACTAAGTGCAACATTAGTGCTTATTGTTTTAATTAAACTTTTTGATTTATATCAGCTCTGTAAATTCAACACAACACAGAGCTTAGGTGACCTGTGCTCTTTTTTTGGAAATGCATTGATCATGAAAACATGATTAAATGCATAAATTCATTTTAATTTCTTCAGTTTTATAGGCCAATACAAATACAACATTTTGCCAGCTACAAGAACCAGATATTGTTAATTTTTATTTACCGTCATTCTATCGTCATCCGTAATTCCAGTCCTAATTCCAGCAGTTTGTTCTAATTTTCCATTTTCTGAAAAATGACTGTCGAAGACTGGGTACCACGGGCTCAGATTTTTCGCGCTTTGAAAGAAAACAAGTGTCACATCTCCCTTTTCTCGAGTTTTTGCCGTCCATTCAAAGGGAAAGTGCTATAACACTCTCAAAACGAGTAAAATATTTCTTATTTAAGAAAGCCTGGATTCTTCGTTTTGTTTAGAGGGGTCGAGTTTTTGCTGTGCTGTTCTGTAGATTCTGCGCCAATGATGTGTGGCATGTCTCTCATCGCTCACTTCAAATGCCCACACTGACGAAAGTAAATTCGGAGAATCGATTTTTTCATGGATCTGGAAGAATTATCAAACTTTTGGGCTAGATTTCAGATTTCGTTTTCATGGGACTATCCCGATGGTTTGGATATTCAAGCCGTGCAATCGGCCGTCTTCCACGTTGTTGGGGATGGCGAAACGAGGTAAGCTTTTGATATTTAAAGCGTATAGTAGTAACACTGACATTTATCATTACTGAGCATGCTGTTACAGTACAAACGGTTAAATCTTTTTGGTTTAATCATTGAGCTAAGCGACACTGATTTAGAGTAGTGCTTTTAGAACTCATATATTGGATGTGAAAATGTACTTCCTTTGGCGAGAAGAACGCAACCACGTACCAAATTATTTAGAAGTTCGTTGAATTTATCCATGAGATTTATTTAATGAACATGCTTAAACTTTTCGATCGTGGGCCATTCAAATGAAAATTAGCTTCTCTCGACTTAATCTAAACTTTTTAAACGTAAAAAAATGCAAATATATATTTAACATACAGTACGCTTTTCCGCAGTGACAAACATCCAGTTAGAACAGCAGAGGATCACGTTCAAGTTATGATTTCGGGTCACGCGACTTTTTTGTTGCTTAATAGTGATTCAATTCAATTCAAGGTGGTTGAGTAGAGCACTTGTTGTTTATTGAAGCAGTTTTAAACGAAAAACACTCAGTTATGTTTACGTTAAGTTCCCTTGTTGTAATATTACAAAACATTAGGAAACAACTATTTTTATCAAGTCGTGGGAATTTGTTCTGGTTGCCAGTTTTTTCAATATACGGTAATTTACTCTTGGGATGTTGATTTTAGAAAATGGTTTTTCTGAGTAAATGTTTATTCAATGCCCAAACAAACATGAACAATGAAAGGTTTTGCCCGTCATTTCAATGCTAATTCAACTGTCATGGCAGGAAACTCGATTTTCCTCAAGATTTCAAAGAGAGGGAAACTGGTACTGAAGGAAACTGGTGTTTGCTTTGGTAAAGGCCTTGATGATGAGGGAAAAACACAATAATTATCAAGGGAAACAGTTAAACTCATCATAAACCATATCACCACAACAAATTATAATAAAAATTATTATTATAAAAACAGATTACAAGTAGAAAAATTCAACAATAAATTACTATGAAAACCACCGATCTGTGGAATAGGCCTGAATTATGGCAGCTTTTGCAAGTACTGGAGCAGAAATTACATAAAACAAAAAAAGCAAAAGACAGAAAACAAAACAACTCCAAATAAAGACTAATCTCAAGTGACCAAAAACACAATGCTTTCCGGTATCTGTAGAAAGACCCTGAATTACTGAGTCACTGCCCCGCCCTCTTCCGCTTGTAAGTAGTTCAAATTCTTGAGAGGTGTTGTGTTGGACGTTACTTTTCAGGCCAGGAAACCTTTCTTGCACTCGAAGTAACAGCGAGTCCATTGTCGCACTTGCAGCCTCTTCGCTGGACAATTTCCTCGTGGGACTCATGATTTTGAAAACATATGTTTCCATTGTTGTGGTTGTTCTTGTACACCATGACGGCGAAAGCTGGCTGCTGCTCACACCATGGGAAAAGAATTTCATCAAAATGTTTAAAAAATAACTGACGTGGGCAGGGCAGTCACTCAATAATTCCGGCCCATTCCACAGATCGGTGTTTTTCATAGTGTTATCTTTACTATGATAAGCAACCTTTTTTGCATACCTCCCTGTTGAACTAATATTCGAAACTTCTCAATTTGGTTTCAAGGACCTATGTTTTTCAACTCGTCAAGTCCTGAAATTCAAAACAGTGAAAGCATCCGTTTGTTTGCCAAAAGACTTAAAGTACCCCTATCCCCAAGATATGTTTTTTGCTAAAATTAATCTTTGCACCTGTTTGAAACGCACTGCGGCAATTTTTTCCTTTTTCTAACAAATCCTGCCATTTTATAGGCTTCGAAAGTTGTGAAAATCCAAGCATCTTTCGTTCACGACCGAGTCAGAAGGGGAGTGGGTCTATTCCTGATATGACGTCACAATCTACATTGCATGCATGTTTACAAAGAGTTAATGCAATGTAAATCAGTTTGTGACGTCAACTCAGGAACAGACCTACTCCCCTTCTGACGCGGTTGTGGACAGAAGATGCATGGATTTTTGCAACTTTTGAAGCCTTTAAAATGGCAGGATTTGTTAGAAAAATGAAAAAATGGCCGCAACGCGTTTCGAACAGGTGCAAAGATTCATTTTAGCGAAAAAATATTTTGGGGTTAGGGGCACTTAAAAAAATTCCTTCTTTCTTAGTCATATATACTCTTTGTTGAGCTACATACTTCTTCTTTCCTCTTCTTTTCTTTTTCTTTTGTTTTTAAAAATAATACATTCTATATTTTATGCCGTCCCCATAATTTGTGTGATGTAACCTATGTTGTCAGGAAGCCTATAGCTCATAAGCCCCCGGCTTCCATATAGGCTTCCTTGTCATTACCACCTTAAACATTTTTAGTGTATCGTCTTTAAGTTATTATAAATTTCTAGTGTATTGTGGTTTTTTTTTTTAATTTCTTTTCTTTTATGTGGTTATTGCCAAAGGAAGTGAATGAATGAAAATGAGTGTTTTATATTATGATAATGAATATTAGACAAGAAAAATCAAAATTGAACTAGTTTGAAGAATTTTGAAGCAAGAAAAAATTAAACAACAACACATACTGCTCTATGAAGTGAGCTATGAAGTAATTGTTCCAAGTTGTTTCATTTTACAAAAGTGTCTTAATCGATCCTAGAATGTAAATGTTACTTTTGTATAATAGAATGTGGATCTCCAGTTTAAACTTACACATACCGGTAGCTGTCATCTCATTTGTGTTTTTTCTTCTGTTCGTAAAATCATCTATGGCTTCCTAGCTATTGCTGGTGCCATGTTCAGGATAATAAAATTTTCTAGATAAAGAGACAAACCCTTTCCTACATACATACATTCTTTATTTGGTAAAGCAGGTTAGGGATTTGGCAGCAATAGCTGATGTGGACCTGCTACATGTATTATTAAAGTACATATTGAGTTTAAAATTCCACAACTAGTACTATACATGTGACAAACTAATTTAAATTAGCAATAATTAGGTAACATAGAAGGAACAATATTTACAGTTAGTACCACATGTGGCCCATGCTCAGAGGGTGAAAATTATAAGGATTTGTATGGGAATCCCGATAACAAACACTCAAAAAGATATTTACTTGCAATAGTTCTTAATAAGAAAGCCATACTTTGTTGTCCTGTTGACTTTTTCGCTTTCTGTGCGGTTATTTGCCTGATTTAACACGATTTAAGCAACTTCCCAGCTTCCTGGGTTGTCACGTATACGCAAATAAAGGAAAGGCTGGAAAGTGAATTCTAGCTTACCCCACATATCGCCGATAAAATCACACTTCTCTGGCATCAGTCACGCTCAAACTCTGGTAATGGCCACATGGATAAAGTTACTTCTCTTTGCCCAAGTTTCAAGGTCCAGCTCGTATCCATTGCTGAGAACAGGGATGAACATTCAAATATTCAAAATCCTTTGAGGCTTGCTTAGAATGAATTTCGACATGGCTGGGCAACCGTCCACTTGAGCCTTGATACGATGAGAGCAAATCAGAGAACTCTTGCATGTAAATATCTTTTTGAGTGTTTGTCATTGGGATTCCCATACAAATCCTTATAAATTTCACCCTCCGAGCCTGGGCTGCCTGTGTTAGTACTGGACCTGTCTCAGTCAGGATTTTGCCACATGAATTATTTCCATGGAAACAGTAATAATTGATACTGGCCATACATTTTTTGTTTGTGAAAGCTGGCAAATTCAAAGTTGGGTGTGTACCTATTTTGGGATATCACGAAATATATGTTGCACAGTTTTCATATATTTTTCAAAAGAATCTTTCCTACCTGGATTGTAAGTTATAATAATAATTATGTTTAATGTTTGTCTAATAATTATTATTTGTCTAATTAATCGTTTAGGGCACAAGATCAGCTAGTTGTAGGATGTGTCCAATCTGCAGGAGCAGGGGTTACCCTCACAAGGCCAAAACCCCAACCTGGCTTAATACCCTGTGAAATGAGCTTCACAGCACATCCAATGGCACAAGAGTTCTATATCAAAAATATTGTTATTGTTTCTGAAGCAAGGAATGTTGAATTGTACATTGATGACAACTATGAGAAAACGGCAAGGGGCATTATGCTTACAATTAGGAAAGGAAGGTATATAATATTTCCTTTGATGAAAGAGGTTCTTTATACTTAAATGTGCTTAAAACACCACATTGATGGCAATCAACATGCATTTTTCTAAAGCCTTGAAACCTGTAGATTTACTTCTGAAATCAACTTTTTGGCATAATTTTAAGTATCTTAAGTATTTTCAAAATTATAGAAGCTTCTAGACTGGGATTCTTGCAATAAGTGACGCTTTGCTTTGGTCTTAAAAACATGCAGAATACATGTTACCGGTAATAAGATAACTTGCCCTCTCATAAAAAAAAGAAATTAATCTTCTTCCCTGTGCCAGTTCAAGTTTTATCTTTTAAAACAATGCTGACAAAGAACATCTTTCTTTCCATTTTAGAAAAGTGTCTTTGTTTGAAACTGAGTTTGATCTTACAGAGCATATTCATGGGACATGTCGATGCTTAATTAAGGTAACACCAGTCTTCAACTCCCTTTAAATTTATCATAGGTTTGTGCAGCCTGTTTCTTTTAAGTCATATTCACCAATCTTGTCTATTACAGCTGTACTACTAGTAAAAGTGTAAGCAAGTTCTTAATGGACCACTACCCTTTTAGGTCCTTTCAGAGCGTAGTTACTAAAACAAGGAATGACCTACAATGATCTACAATGACCAACAATGACCTGCAATGACCAACAATGAGGTACAATGAGCTACAATGATCTACAATGACCTACAATGAGGTACATTATGAGCTAAAATTAGCTTATGACCTGTAATGAGCTAAAATACCAGTAAGATAATTTGTAGCTCTGAGGGCACTGCAGCATGTTTGCATTACAAAGGTTAAAAACATTCCACTCTGTGCTTTGAATCAATCAAAACCTTGTTGCTGAGCAAGTTGAAAATATTCATTGTACACTGTGAACCAAAGAAAACATTGTGGGAAGAATAACTTATTAATTTATTATATCTTCTCTTCATTTTTTCCTGCTCTAATTAAAATTTTATCATTGCCAAGCAAAGCCTTGATATTTGTACATTTTCATTTTAGCTTTAAAACAAAGGAAAACCATGCAAGGGTCTTTTCCCAGTTTGTTTCTGCCGCCAAGGGCATGTGCATAATTGCTGTCATCATTTGGGCTGTCATGCAATGGACTAAAGGCGTTATGTTACAACGCACAATTGATGTTTTCTGCACACCAAACTCTTCACCCTGATCCTCATTTGTCTTTCTCTTTGATTGTAAGCCATTTAATTATAAGTAGGCCATTGTAGCTCATTGTAGGTCATAAGCTAATTTTAGCTTATAATGTACATTGCACCTCATTGTAGGTCATTGTAGGTCATTGTAGATCATTGTAGGTCTTTTTAGATCA